>NC_061150.1:7913242-8178468 GCF_905220365.1 Vanessa cardui | reverse complement strand
GTTTTGTTTTGGGCAATGGTATACGCATCTATACTTATAATAAATCTGTAGGAATGTCATTTCTGTACATGAAATATTTTTACAAAATAACTATCAGGGGATGATCAGGGGTAGATACTGATGGCAAAAATTCAATCAGTAAAATTTTTGTCTGTCTGTCCATATAACCGTTATAAAAACAAAAACTACTCGACGGATTTTAACGAAACTTGGTACAATTATTTTTCATACTTCTGAGCAGAGCAGTGAAGGGAAATGTCTAAAAAAAGGGAGAAGTTACCCCATATTTTAAGCTTCCGTCGCGTGTTTAGCCTTAATGGTTAAAGCTACACAGAAATCATGTATTACGGAAATGTTCTACTTAAAATTATACAAAAAATATTCCATGACAGCCTATGTCTATCTTTTATGGTTGAATCATAATAACACGTGTCACTCCCAATAGCGTAGTAGTTCGAAGCTTTCTTATTATATTTGTCTATTCCTACGTTTATAACATTCTCAATCATCCCAAATTACAAAAGTTAACAGTATTAATTATTCCATAAAAAAAATCATAGAAATCGGTATAGAAACACCAAAGTTATACATAAAATACGCTAATAATAAAGCTATCGCACGTGAGTACTAAATCTATACTATTATATAAATCTCTAGAGTCTGTCTGTACACTTATTTTTGTCGTAATTCGTCATGTGTTCTTTGACTGACTTAATTACCTTCCTAATTAATTACTATTTTTGAAATTTTTGGGTGTCTGTATCTTTATAAAAACTGGCATACAGGTAAAACATGTACTTGCGCAAATCATAGGCGATCTATACATACAAAAGTATATATAGATAGCCAAAAGGATACACTTATATTCCGATCAACCGATAATTATAAAATATGAAATAAAAAATGAAAATCTATTCAAATAGCATAACAACTAACTTATTTTCCGTCATATGCCTAATAATAAACATAAAATAATCACAACAATAATAATTGTCATTTTAAAATGGGATAATTATTATAAATAACATATATGGGAAGAAGTGATTCGCTGTTCTGATTATAAGAAAGTAAACAATAATCATTATTGGTAAGTATACTCATAACACCAATAACAATGTATCTTTAGTATAAAATGTAAACGTAAGACACATAACCAAAAAAAAACAAATTATTTATATAAATAGAAATCACCATGCCATTGAAGAAACAAAAGATCGGAATATCAACAATATATGCGTAGCGTCATCCAAAAGAGCTACGGAAACAACGCACCAACAAGAAATACGTTGAGAAACAAATAGAATCCGAATTTCTACTTTAAGAGCTGCCAAAACAGTTAGTCAACGAAATGATCAAGTTCCAGATCTTCGAACAAGCATCTTTATCGAGAGATACTGATAAACCTGACAAGCCCAATGACTGGATGATGAACGATTAAAATAGACTAAGTCAAGAACTAGAACCAATCTCAATAAATCAGCCTTCACTTACTATATAGGTTATGATAACAAGATGAATCCCGATGTGATCATTAGTTCAATGAATATAGAATGCCCATATTGTCACGCTTAATAAACTGATGGTATATGCTACTCCACTGGAAAAAAGTATTTACCACAATTGGTTGAACCACCAGAACCTCTTCTTATCTACGTGACGGGAACTATTAAGGAGTCTAAATATTTCCTTCAGTATATTAGAAATTACAATTCATGCTTTTAAATGACATCATTTGGAGCAACAAATATTGTACAATACAATAATTTCGCGCCTACGTTTAAAGTTTATTATATGATTGGTTCACTTCTTCCAGTATCTAAATAAAATCCCCAATTTCTGGACATTTATTTCACGGACAGAAAGTGAAAAAACAAATGATTCAAAGTAATTATCAATGCAGATAGAACTCAGAGCATAAAAGGCGTATTAAAGCTTCCATAGCTCCTGAAGTCACAGCTGTAATTGTCGGTACAGAAATTACAAAACGAGGTATTGTTATCACTAAGCGACACAAAAACAATTAAGGTGTCGCTGAAAAATATCAATCGTATGCCGGACTGTATCAAAATAATCTCACGACTGGCTCTGTGACATCGAAGAGTTGGATTTTTATGCGTATCATATAATGATTAGAGATAATTAATCTAACCATATTCTAAAGTATCATCAACTGTTTTAGCAATTCATTGTTGACATGTACGCTATGGTCGAGAACGAACGATTAAACTACATTCGATGCAACCAATCAAAACTTCAAGCCAAAGGGTACATTTATTTACGAGATACATACAGATGACAAGGTTACAAATGTAATAACATCGATATTTGATAGAACCGGATAATAGAGGACGTTTTGGTAAAATTTAATTAAAATTTTCATCGTACCAACTTTACATCGAGATTACACCAACAAAAACATTCACATAAATCATATCTGTTTCCGGATTCAAAAAAAAAGAAGATATAATCTTGATAAATAAGTTTATGGGTATTATGACCAATCTGCAGCCTATCGAGAACATCATTGACGAATATTAAATGAAATAATTTTTAAGTATTTGATTAGATCTCGCATCTTTAAAAATTGGATTATTTGTACATTCTATCAGTAATTAATTACAAAATTAAAAATTAAAAAGTTATTTTTCTACGACTAATGCTCAGCGAAGCGGGCGGGTATAGCTAGTATATAATATAATCAATTTACCATTTTCAAAATTTAAAAATATTATTAAGTCTAAATTAATAAATAAATCATACTATTCATTAAAAGAGTACTTTTTAGAAAGAAACGCCTGGAGTTAGGCTCGGGTTCCATGATAGGACGCTAATTACTGTCAATAACAGCATTGTAAATGTGTTTATTTGAAAAAAGCAACTATGCGAGTTTCTTGCCGTTTCTTCTCGCTAGAAGCTGCTTTCCGAAACGGTGGTAGTATTTGATTATTGACGATTCAAAAACGCTTCATTGTGAAGTTTACTTGAATAAAATTGATTTGATTTGATTTATACAGTTACTGTTTCGTGCGGGTCCACGCGCGTGACAAGCCCCCTTAGCATGATGTTGTGTTATCTATAACCCAGTTCAATACCCAACACAACCTGGATTCATAAAATTTAAGCTACTGTCAAACAAACTAACTCACCCTCAGGGCAACACGCCGCGTCATCAGATCTCTAGAGAATTGTTTGTGAGTTAAGATCGCCAGAACTCAGCTTCCAATCGGGCGATTGTTGTCATAAGCTCGGTGCTGTAATGTATCTGATACAGCTGTCAGAGGCGAGCGGGGATAGGTCAGGGCCATTCATTTATTACGTTAGGCTATTTTTACTAGTTTTTGACCCCCTCCTCCTATTGTGAGAGAAAATAAGTATAGAGCGACCCCTCCCCCCTGTATAATATTTATGATGTAAGAATTTAAAGGAATATATTGTTTGGTTTATTTTCATTTTTATTTCCAAGTAACAATATTTAAAATGGTTATTTGTGATTTCAAAGGTTGTAAATGTACGCATCCTAAAGAAACCTCGGCAATCGCGCGGTTTCCCGCTCTTTTTCAAATTAATTTTAACTTTGCGATTTTTCCTCCTTGCATGAGAACTATCGAAACTTCTTCCCAGCCCGTAAGGAAACATAAGACTTGGTCGCCCCCCTTCCCCTACATCGTCTTATGTAGTAAATGCATGCCCCCTCACGGCGCACCTAAAACGTGAACTGGCCGCATCAGCTATCGGTGCCCCTTGAATCTGCTCAAAGAAACTAACAAATTTAGTTTTTTCTCGAGTCGCTTTAAAAGGATAATTAAAGATCGGTCTCCACTAATGAGTGGTTTGGACCTGACCCTCACTCGAATGCAACTCGTGCGTGATCGAGGGTCTCGTTACGCTGGTCAGGTATTAATAAATGTTTAATTCAACGGGTCAGAGTGCACGCACTCGTCATCTCGCCGATAAGGCTGAGATAAAAGTGTTGTAACTCGTGAATGTTATTTATTTTTCTTTAATATAATTTTTAAGTCTATGTATCACTTATTACACATATTTTAATGAATAATATTACCCACTAACCGGTGCAAGCAAGTTATAAGGAGGGAATTCAATCTACTGGTTGTCACTTTCAGTGCTCATCTTGTACAAGCCATGCGTGCCAGCGGAACTAGAGATGCAACTGCGCATATTATTTTGTTACAATTCAGTTCTTTAACAAGTTTCTTTTAAAAGTTACTAAGACCCCGGGCAATTAAAGTTTCCTTATGAGAAAAAATTAAAGAAATAAAAATATTGACTGACATTTGTTTGTAGGGTTTATGCTGTAATATTTGTTCGTAAAAATATTATAATCAAGTCATATTATTAGTAAAGTATTTTGTAGTAATTTTGTGAAAAACATTATTACTACCAAGAACAAGAATACGCTAATTACTAATGATTAATAATTCCTTTTTGGGTAATATATACAGCTTTTTAACATGATCGTATGAAACGTTCAGTATTATTAAATGAGAATTAAAAATACATATATTTTTCATTTCAATTAATGCTCATAAATCATCTCGAGCTCCAAGGTGCTGGAATATATCACACTGAAACTTTTGTATGTCGGATGAAATGGTGAACGTGTGACCACCAACTGATTTATAGTCCAGCCTTGGGATCTTTATGGGTTCTAACAATTTAAAAAAAAAATACAACAGTTTTCGGCAAATTTTTCAGACAGCAATGGAATCATTGTATATTAAATCAATATTCGTTAAAATGAAATAAAAAAAACCCACTGAGTTTCTTTCGCCGACTATTTCAGGGCCGAGGTGTTAATTTCCGAATCTGGGATAGATTTTTGACTATAAATAAGAAAGTATAACACTTTGACCATCAATAAGAAAGTATAATGCTTCTACGTTGAATAAAGTAATTTGAGTTGAGTTACTGTGACCAATACAGCGACATACAGAATCCAAAATCCTCTTCTACAGATTAATCATCAAAGACCTCAAACATTAAAGTTACAGCACTTTCGTACGCAGCGTCTTAATACACATCATTACTGAGAGGCGGCGCTGCGAGCCGCCCGCGTCGCACACACTTTGAATAATCTACGAAGTGAGTACGACAGCTCATTAGGCAATATTTCGGAGTGCGATATACGTTATATAAGTGACAGCGATCTGCCCCGCGCTTATACCTACCCGTGACCAACGAGTCACAGCTTGTGGTGATCAGTTTCCGTTTCTGTGTGTGTCATATATTTGTTAACTTTTGGTGCTATTTTGATCCCAATATTAGCAGTGGTATTGGTGTGTGTCGACTAATTCGTTCGAAAACAAATGTTTGGTTTTAAGTAAGTAATTATTTACTCGGTGGTAGGGCTCTGTGCAAGCCCGTAGGTAGGTACCACCCACCCATCATAATTATATTCTACCGCCAAACAGCAGTTCTCACTATGGCTGTGTTCCAATTTGAAAGGTGACTAAGCTAGTGTACCTACAGGTACGAGGGACATAACGTCTCAATTCCTAAGGTTGGAGGCGATGTAAAAAACGATTAATATTTTCTATGGTCTGTGGTGACCACTTACCAATCGGTCCAATTGCTCGACCGCCTACCCATGTATTAAAAAATACAAATATTACAAATAACATTTACAAAATGTATGTACACTTAACGATTATTATAAAAAATCTTAGCAAATTATAATTTGATACGGCGCGGGTCACGGAGGCCAATCTCTAATTCGTCATTTCGATCGTAATGTCGCATGTCGACGTGATCGCGCGCTATTCTGACACTTACATCCCTTAATTGATATAATTAGTGTGATCAATTTCGCGTGACAACGTTTCTCACTAATGATCAAAACACGGACTGAATGTTTGACACTGGCTCACTATCTGACCACCGTTGAGTGTTGTTGTTCCGGTTTGAGTGAGTGAGCCAGTGGCTTCAGGTTATGCGAGGTTTGTGGTTTATTAGTGTTATATAGTGTAGCCTAACATTTCTTGCAATACCAGCGTCTACGGGTGAGGTGATCACCACCAGGTCGTCAGCTTCCAAAAACAATAATAGTCTTTCTTCATTTGTTTGTATATATTTATAGCCACTTTTTTGATTATTGAGCAAATTTAAACAAAACTTTCACATATAAATGGTGAGGCTGAGAGTATCAATTTACTTGAAGCTGTAAACAAAAGTTTGTCCTCGGGTGGTGGTGACCACCCACCGCTCGACATACTTGCTACCGTCGGTCGTTACGAGACTGTGATGTCGATTACGTAAGATTCATTTGATAACAATAGAATTTGACGTTTTAATTCCCTTCTGGAATTACTAATACATTGGTTTTAAAAATGCAATCAACTGAGTGATAGTACCCAATACTACCAATATTGGATTCTCAAAAAACTTCGACCCTAGCACGTAAGTTGAGATTGAAACTAAAAACAAAAGCCATCCCAGTTTGTGACGTCACACATCTACAACAAAACGACAATATTTATTTTCACCCAAGTTATATTATTACACGTTAGGTGTATTTTCGTTTAAACTATTTTCAATGGATTTGTTAGGCGTGACAAAGCTACCCAATGAGGCACGTCGATTGAGATGAAATACACACATAGCTTTAGTGCAGGCGGAAGTGTGCAACACAGACGTGGTAGGGTTTCAGCCTACAACGTATCCCATCATCCCTCAACAAGAAATCAAACTGCCGTAGTATTAAACGAGATGTTCGAAGTACAATCATTTTTGTTAATCCCAATTTAATTCAAGTAATACAAGCAGAACGCTGTAAGCGCCAGCGCGTTAGCTGAACGTATCGACGTTTATCAACGTTTATCAATTGCTGTTGTTGTGTACGTTTTGTTTGTTTACAGATAACGAGACGCAATGATATCTAATTGCCTCTTACTGCTGCTCGGTGAGTTATGTTTTGATATTTGTTTTGTGTTTCGGTTTAAGTGCCGTCATTAGAGATTTGTAAATTAATTACTTATAATTTTGAGCTGAATATTTTGTGCATTTTGACTATGCATTTTGAATATGACTCTATTTGATAGCCAATTTAGTAAGAACGGTTAGACTTACTAACAGAATAATTTAGCATATCAGACCAAGTTATCTTTGAGAAGGGCAGGTCGAAGTCGTTTTACTTGGTGGTAGGGCTTTGTGCAAGTCCGTCTGGGTAGGTACCACCCGCTCATCAGTTATTCTACCGCCAAATCACAGTACTCAGTATTGTTGTGTTCCGGTTTGAAGGGTGAGTGAACCAGTGGAACTACAGGCACAAGGGACATAACAACTTAGTTCCCAAGGTTGGCGGCACATTGACGATGTAAGGAATAGTTAATATTTCCTACAGCGTCATTGTCTATGGGTGATGGTGACCTTACCATCAGGTAGCCCATCTGCTCGTTCACCAACCTATACCATAAAAAAGAAACCATTTATAAAT
Organism: Vanessa cardui; assembly: GCF_905220365.1. Taxonomy (NCBI): domain Eukaryota; kingdom Metazoa; phylum Arthropoda; class Insecta; order Lepidoptera; family Nymphalidae; genus Vanessa; species Vanessa cardui. The sequence goes on along the minus strand of NC_061150.1, from coordinate 8,171,018 downwards.
AAATAATTGGTCTAATAAGTAGACCTAATTGAAATAATCACATTCCAGGCGCCTCGCTCACATCGTCGGCCGGCGTGCAGGTGTTGTTCCCGGAGCTGCGGCAGTACAGCTACGTGCTGAAGACCAACGTGTCGACGGGCTCGCCCTCCGCCGACTCGTACTGGACCATCGACGCGCGGCTGCTGCTCACCGTCTACGACAACTACACTCGGGTCAGATTCAAGCTGGAAGACTACAAGGTGACATTACTTCTGCTTGTAACTATTTTAGAGATGGCTAATAAGCCATAAGTCCGCCCGTTGTACAACACTTTTAAAGTACTTTTTTTTGCATTTTATTAATTTTGTGTTTCATTCTTTTTTTTTGTTTTTTGTTTATGGTGTGCAATAAAGTATAATTCATTCATTCATTCATTTTATATGAAATAGGTTGGCGGGCGAGCTAATGGTCACTTAGTTGCAAGGGATCATCGTTTGACAGACGGGGCGCCATCTCGCGACGAATTGTAACAAAGCGATTGATGAGTTTACTGATGCATTTCCTAACATGTATATATACGGATATACCAATTTACAGATGTGGTGGATCAATAATTTTCGTCATATCTTTTCGTCTTTTCGAACCTTCTTTCTCATGTCTATCTAACAACTCTCTCGAATCTTGTATATTTCGGTATGGTAGCGCACTATATTTATTTGACCTATAATATTTATTTAAATTTCTAAAATTATTATTTGGAGTGACTTTTGTTTGAACGCGTTAATATCAGGAGCAGTCCGATTTAAATTTTCTTTCCTTCTTTGCAGACGTCGCTCTACAGCCAGAGTTCCGGCTACTCGTCGTACCAGTCGGACGAGGCGGCGGAGTACTTCAAATGGCCCTGGGACGTGGATTATCAAGTCAGTCATACTTTTCTACATATATATTATAAATTCTTTCTTAACGGTCGCAGTTACGAAAAGTAATCTATGTGCCTCCTTCAACCAACCAATTCGGTTCCATGAAAGTGTAATAGACCGAATTACCTTTGCATATACAATACTAGCAACCCGCCCCGGCTTCGCACGGGTGTAATACTGATACTAAATTATTTGTTTATTTACGACATCACATTAGAAATTTCTAAAATGATCAGTGTTTCTGTACTATATTGTCCATGTACAAACACCATCCTCTCGATTCACTCTATCTATTAAAAAAAATACCACACCAAAATCCGTTGCGTAGTTTTAAAGATTTAAACATACATAGGGACATAGGGACAGAGAAAGCGACTTTATTTTATACTATGTAGTAATTAAAATAGGTCGATTAAACCACAAGAGTAACATCGCTGCAGCGTTTTTATAACTCAACACTCAACGCAACGTATTTATTTTGTTTACCTTATTCGCAACTACTAAATATTAAAAGCTTAACTATGGCATCAAACGATTGCGCTGGCTGCAAGAAAGCTTTGGATGGTTCTGATTTTATGGAATGCTTTCGATGTATGGATAAATATCACTATGCATGCTTGAACTATACACTAAAACAATTTACCAGCCTTTCGAATACAGTTAAAGCAAACTGGGTCTGTCCTTCTTGTCGATGTAATGAACCTAAAAGTGGCGATAACTCAAATACGCCTGTGCGCTCTGTTACATCCATACCAAAGTCAGCTTTAGAGTGTGAAAATATTACGCAACGTTCGAAATCATCACGAAATACGACGACACGTTGTACATGTGTGTCACCAGAAAGCATCAGGGAGATCGTACGAGAAGAATTACGTGATGCTTTAAACTACCAGCTCGTAGAAATTAAAACACAAATTGGGGTCTTCGAACAGTCCCTTACGTATTTAAGTGCAGAATACGATAAACTCAAAAAAGAATGTAACCTTCGCAGTAACTATATCACTACAATTCAGAAGGACAATGATCTATTGCGAACTTCCACTAACGAATTATTAGTTCGTTTGCGTCAAATAGAACAACAATCTCGTTCCAGTAACATTGAGATTAACTGCGTGCCTGAATATAAAACGGAAAAACTGGTAAACTTAGTACAACATTTAGGAAAAATAGTAAAATGCCCTGTTAGAGATGAAGACATCCATTATTGCTCAAGAATCGCTAAATTAAACAACAACAACCCCCGCCCACGATCCATTTTAGTACGTTTCAGTAGTCCCCGACTTAGAGATACATTTTTAGCCGCTTGTATTAGCTTTGATAAAGCTAATCCTAAAGACAGGCTAAACACTAGTCATCTTGGTATTGCCGATGAGAAGAGAAGTCGTATTTATGTTGTGGAAAATCTAACACCGGAAAATAAAGCTCTACACGCAGCGGCACGAATTAAGGCAAAAGATCTTAACTATAAATTCGTGTGGGTCCGTGATGGTAAAATCTTCTTGAGAAAATCTGAAGATAGTAAATTTATACTCGTTAAAGATAAATTAGTTCTAGACAGTCTTAAGTAATTTATAAATATAAATAAATGTGTTTGTAAAACAGCATTAAATTCAGTAGTCTTAACTTATACTATCAAAATGTTAGAGGCTTAAGGACAAAAACGATTGAAGTGTTTAGTAATATAGCTTGTAGTAATTATGACATTATAATCTTGAGTGAAACATGGTTGAACTGCAGTGTCTTCGATTCGGAACTATTTGACGGTCGTTATAATGTATATAGAAGAGATCGCGAATCCGGTAGCTTTCATCACAAAAAAAATTATGGTGGTATATTGATCGCGGTAAATAAAAGTATTAAATCTTATCGAATGGACAGCTTTGAATCTAAATGTGAAGATATATGGGTATGTGTGGAGTTATCCAAAATTGAAGGGAAGCCGGAACTTTTATTAATCTGTGGCGTGTATTTACCTCCTCCTATACAAAAACACATTTTGGAACATTTCTTAGCTAACGCAAACCGTGTGTTCGATACATGTTATATTAAAAATAAACTCTTAGTAGGAGACTTTAACTTGGGAAATATATCGTGGGAAAATTTACAGCCCGCTTATAGCAAAAGTTTATTTAGCCAAATGATATCTGACTTTATGACACTTAATTCACTTAAACAGCACAATGACATATTCAATTCCAATAAGAGGATTTTAGATCTTGTTCTTACTAATTGCGATATTTCAAGGGTTCTAGAAAGTAAGGATCCTATTAGTATAATCGATAAATTCTATCCCCCTCTACAATTTTCTTTAGACATTACTTATAGTAGTTATAGTATATATATATTACTTATAAAAAATGTTTGCAGTTTAATAATACACCTAGGTTTTGTTTCTCTAAAGCTGACTTCAATAGTATTATTTTAGAACTGAAAAGTATTTCTTGGGATTTACTATTTGTAGATTGCACAACAGCCGATGAGATGCTTTCAATTTTTTATTGTCAACTCAGAAAACTCATAGCTAAATTTGTACCTCTTTCCAAGCCACGCAACCATAAATATCCAGTATGGTTTTCAAAAAACCTTATCAATTTACTTCGTGAAAATATAAAGTCAGATTAAAACTCATAAAATTTAATGAAAATCCACTTGATGTTTTGTCCTTTGAACTCCTAAAGAAAAGATGTGAACATATCCAGAAAATCTCTTACCTTGTTTACATATTCAAGCTCGAAGACACCTTTAAAAGTAATCCTAAGCTGGTTTGGACTTTTTTTAAGAGTAAAAAACAAAAAAAGAGTTCATATCCGAACGAAATGACTCTTGATACAAAAACTGTGACTCATGGCAATGATATATGTGATCTGTTCGCGAACCACTTTTGTTCGGTCTACAATAAAATTACTTCTAACCACAACGAACCTGACAAGCAGTGCACAGCGCCCACTAGTTTCCTTAGTAATATAACCTTCACAAAAAGAGATACTTTGAATGTGCTAAAAAGAATGGACCCAAACAAGGGTGCAGGTGAGGATGGTATACCGTCTTTATTTGCAGTTAAATGTGCAACAGCAATCTCTCTCCCTCTCACATTAATTTTTAATGCATCTCTTGCCACTGGGTCATTTCCATCTTTATGGAAGAACTCGTTAATCATCCCAATATTTAAGAGCGGTAGAGTGGAGTTGATAAAAAATTACAGACCTATTTCCATCCTCCCTGTTTTCGCTAAGGTATTTGAAAAACTTATCTGTAATGTGATATGGCATTGTAAACAACTTATATCCCCACATCAACATAGATTTATAAAAGCCAGATCTACTTGCACTAAAAGATTCGAGGCAGACCGTCGATGTCATATATACTGATTTCAGTAAGGCTTTAGATAAGGTGCGGCACCAAATCTTACTTCATAAACTGGCTTCGTATGGTTTTACAGGCCAATTGCTGAAGTGGTTTAAATCCTACCTTTATAATAGAACATCGGTTGTGGTAATCAACGGTTACAATTCTGCTCCATTTACGTCTACTTCCGGAGTCCCCCAAATGATCTGTGTAGCAGTTTTGAATATTCCGATTACTATTTATACGCTGATGACTTAAAAGTATCTAGATGCATCCGGAATGACAATGACGTATTACTTTTGCAAAGTGATTTAAACCGTTTAGCCTCATGGTGCACTAACAATGGTATGGTACTAAATACTGATAAATGTAATTTCATCCGTTTCACGAGAAGTCGAAGTAAATCTCAGGGCTCATATCATTTAAATAGCATACCATTGTGTGAAGTTAAGCACATGCGAGATCTTGGAGTAGTACTTGATTCAAAGTTACGTTTTGATAGGCACATAGATAATGTTTGCAAAAAAGCACTTAGAACTCTTGGATTTCTTTTGCGTAATTGTAAGGAATTCAAGAAACCAGAAACAAAAATATGCTTATATAACGCACTAGTTCGTAGCATTCTCGAATACTGCAGCGTTGTTTGGAATCCACATTATAATATATATAAGAAAAGGTTAGAATCTATTCAAAAGCGGTTTTTATGGCACATTTCGTATCATTGTCGAGTCGATAAATCTATTCGTAGTTATGAGGATCAATTGAAACACTTTAAAATGCATTCTCTATCAGATTGAAGACATATGCTTGACAACCTTTTTCTATTTAAACTTGTAAGAGGTGTATTTGACTCCGAATGGTTATTGACCCAAATCGACTTTGCCATACCATCAAGACTACCTAGATCAAAGAATGTTTCATTATTTCATGAAAAACTTTGTAAAACCAACCTGGGTCAAAATGCGCCACTTAATAGAATGATACGATCTTACAAAACATTATGCTCAAGCAATGATATTGATATTTTTTCTGATTCTCTTTATAAATTTAAGAAAACCATAAAACTTAAATTTCTTCATTCTTCTATAAATGGTTAATTAATTATTGTAATAACTAAAAAACACATTGTTATATTTTTGTTTGAGTACAAATACTAACTTTTATTTATTTAAAAAAAAAAAAAAACTTTGCTCACTAAACTATTAGTACTAAGTATTATGTTGTTGTCTTATTAGAATGCAGTGTTGCTTATAATTAGGGCATCATTTATTTATTTATTTAAACTTTATTGCACAACTATTTAACAAAAAATAAATTGAGCAAAAGGCGGGCTTAAAGCTATATAGCCTTATCTACCAGCCAACCTTAGCACATGCAAGAAAGAGCGTACAGTAGATGCATAAAGCCATCCTTATATTGAATTACATTACATACATATATATACACATATATATATATATATAAACATACATACACTTACATAAATATATACATATAACATACAGTTAATAATATACTAATGATAAAGTAACAAAAGGTTAACAATAATACTAAAAGTACAGTGTAATAATAACAGCTTAAATAAAATAAAAGGGAACGAAACCAAGAAAGGCGATAAAAGCTAAGACTTATATTTCTTTAAGAGAAATTGTTTTACCCTACTTTTGAACAGATCTTTAGAGGACGTTTCTCTGATGACGACTGGTAATTCATTCCAAAGTCGTATAGCGTTAACAGTGAAAGAATTAGATACAAAACCAGATGTGTGAGGAGGAATAGAAAGAAGAAGGTTATGAGAAGAACGAAGATGCCTAACATGAGTATCGGAAAGAAAATTAAATTTGGACTTAAGATAAGAAGGAGCAAGTGGATTATAAACAAGAGAGTGTAGAATACATAGTATTCTTAAATGCCTACGATCTTTAATAGGTAGCCAGTTAAGCATTAACCGATATGAAGAAATGTGCTCAAATTTACGGAGGCCATATATAAATCGTATGCAGGTGTTATGCAATCTTTCGAGTTTACTTAAAAGTGTTACATTAAGATCGGGGTAACATGCATCACCATAATCTATAATTGGTAACAACAGACAATTTGCCAGTTGGATTTTTGATTTAATAGGCAAAAAGTTTTTAAAGCGCATGATGGAGTGTAGCGTGGCATAAAACTTGCGCGAAACCTCATTAACTTGGTCAGACCATTTCAACGAGTTATCGATTAAAACACCCAAATCTTTAACCTTAGATGAAATAGGTATAACAGTGTTATTAAATAGTAAATCAGGTAAGGGTGGTAGGCTTTGAATTAAAGCTAACTGCCTAGGGCTCCCAATAATAATAGATTGGCATTTTGATGGGTTAACACTAATTCCATAATTTTTTGACCAAGAGGCAATACGAGAGAGATCGTTATTAAGGGCGGAAATAGTGTCAACCAGATCTTCTTTTGTTTATTAGCATGTACAATTGTAAGAATGTATGCTCTGTAATAAATAAAAATAAAAATAAATAAGAGTATAATAGAGTATATTCAGACTTCGAAAATCATTTATGATACCTTTATAACCAGTACATTTCGAACGGCAAGTGAATAATTCGAGAGCGCGTTGTTTGTCTAACAGACTAACAACGCTTGCAATGTCAATACCTCTTTCGTAAGAAGATACAGATTTTAAAAGGGAGAATGTATAATAAAGTCTCCTTAATAAATTCGTTATCAGAAACCCAAAGTCGAGCTAACCCAACCCGCGCCGCACACCGGCGAGAGCGCAAACATGGCTCCACCGTTTGTTTACTCTCGTAATCCAATGGAAATATACACGACCGTAAAATATTAATTTCCCGATCAGCAAACGAAAATATTGAATCTTGAATTAATGATAACTCAATAATTCCAGGAAAACGGCTTCATCAGCGCCCTGCACGTGACGGACGCGCCGGTGTGGTGCACCAACCTCAAGAGGGCCATCTCGAACAACTTCCAACTGAGGAAAGACGTCGGCTCCTACACCAATGAGGAGGTAAATGTTTGTAACATCTTGGAAAATCGCAGATAGGACAGCCTAGAATTCTTTTTCCACATGGGAAAATCATTCCCGTGTGAAAAAAGAATTCTAGGCTTTCCTATAAGGAATGCCAGTTGTTTTAATGGATTTCATAATTACAACAGAAATCCTGTAACTTTGTCTGGAATTCTGAGATACTAAAACTATTTCTAAGGATGCATCTTCATATCATAGCACAAACTTCGTGACACAAATATAAATTTGAACATTCTTTATTATATATAAAAAATACAAAAGCCGTGTTTTATTCAACAGTCGATTCATTTAAAATTTATTTAAATTTTTGGCTTGTCATGAAACTTTATATAAATCATGAATAAAAGACTTCGGGAACAGAGAGCCTTTAAGAGTAGAGTGGACAGGTTTCTTTTGGATGGGCGTGTACCGCCTTCGTCTTCATCTACACTTTCCATCAGGTGGAAGACAAACGCCTATTCCATATAATTATGTAAAAAAAAAGAGAAGAGGCGTACTTCTGATCGACTACTGACATCGCAACGTTGACTTTCCCAGCCGTGCCTGTACGAGAGCTGCCTCATGGTGTACGCGGCGCACGGCGACACCGTCCGGAAGTACAGCTCGTACCAGAAGGCGTCCGTCGTGTCCGAAACCAGTTGGAGCTCGGTGCCGTGGGGCGGCGACAACGGCCGAGGAGCGGTGAGCATGTTTCCTTTTATTCTCGCTGAGTTTTCTTCACCCCCTCAACCCAAATATGTTTCAAATATATTATTGCACTTACTTCTTTATAGTTCTTTATAGTTTTAAAGTAAAAAGTACCACACCAGTTCGGACACTTTCAGAGTTGAGAAGAACTTCCTAATTTTATTTATTTGCGAATTAAGAAAGAAATAGCCAAGAGGTGAAGAATTTACTTTGTTGCCATAATTATCTTTTGCATAAACGTAACAACCTGTTAACGCTCCACTGTTGGGAAAAGGGGGGAGGAGGTGTCTTTTAGCTTCAAGAGTTCACTTCATCACGTAGTTTCAATGTCTTTTAGTGTATTTGCGTGACAGGTTCTCATCCATGTGCAGGATTCCTCATAATGGTTTCCTTCAAAACCGAACACAAGATAGATTATAATTACAAAACTAAGTCACGTACTGAGCAATTCTTGTAATGTCACGGTTTTTCATACAAAGCAAAATTTCAATTTACCAACAGTTCAGAAAAAAACAGTTTTTCTGTACGATTTTAAGCTTGTGCAGTCAAGTAATATTATAATTCTTATTATTCATTATATTTGTCATGACCATCACACTTCCTCACACAATCGTTAATATTTAAAATCTCTAACCCACTCCAGTACTCCATTCAGCCAAAATATTGTCCTTAATATAAAACAAGTTAAAAATTGCATTTCAATCACGTTCTGATCTCGGGACGATATACGATGAACAAAGCAACCTCTAAGACATCAATGTCCTGTATAATTCAGAAGCTTCCTCGTCATAACACTGTATTGTATTGCCTCCAGCCAGAAAACATCGCGACGTCGGAGCGCGTGTACGAGTTCGACGGGGCGCGCCTCGGCGGGCTGAGCGCGCGCGGCGTGTTCCAGTACCGCGTCAGCGGCCACGTGCTCGGCGTCACCTCCGAGTGAGTACCTCCTCTGGAAGTGTTACGCGAACCATGCGACCCGTATGCGCCTGCTACCTGCTTGCTCGTATACAACTAAATATAGAAGGAGCAGCGCTTTCTATCTGGACTATATCACGGTGGCATTATTCTCTAATTGCTTCCCACTTCCTTCACAAGTCTACACGCTGCTCTCGATATCACCTAACTCAGATATCGACTCCATCGTGCACGAAGAAATTTGGCAACTCCTTTCCTGCAACGCCAAAAAATAGATATTTCTGCCAGCACACGTTTATATAACCTTGATTCTTTCAAGTTAGGGCTATAGAGGCTTCTGGCTGGTTAACATGCGGAGGGCGACTAGTGCAGCTCATTCTAGTACAATCTTCCAGACTGTACTGGCTGTCATCTCGTTTGGACCCCACTGCATCTTTCTTGATAGTACCTGATGATGGAGTGGAGTTATATACCGACCCGATAACATATAAAAAATTGTGATGTCGTTTGTATAGATAAGGTATTTAAAAATGTTAAGAGATGTGTTTTATTACAAGTACTTTGATTTATATATTTAAAATATTATTAAGTGTATAATCCCCAGTTCGAGTCTTCGTTAAACGAAGTCTCGAACTGGGGCCGGCTAAATTTAGTCCATTTCAACCCCAAAAAGACGCAAGTTTGCGCGTTAACCGCTAAAAAAACACCATTTGTCGTATCTCCACGATTTGAGAACATCCCGATAGCCGCTACAGGTAGTATCGGAATACTTGGCGTTGATATTTCGAGCCTCGTTCAGTTCCGCGGTCAATTGGAAGGCAAAGCCAAATTGGCTTCAAAGAAGCTCGGTGTGCTCAGCAAGGCGAGACAGTACTTCACGTCGGCCCATCGCCTAAAACTTTACAAGGCGCAAATTCGGCCTCACATGGAGTACTGCTCTCACCTCTGGGCGGGTGCTCCCCAGTACCAGCTCCTTCCATTTGACCGCATCCAACGTAGAGCGGCTCGAATTATCGACGATCAAGCCCTTTCCGATCTCCTTGATCCTTTGGCTTTGCGTAGAGATGTTGGATCACTCTGCATCTTCTACCGAATTTTTCACGGGGAATGTTCCGAGGAATTGTTCGGATTAATCCCGGCTGCTGAATTTCACCTTCGGACATCTCGTCAAAATTCTAAGTTTCACCCGCACCATCTTGATGTCCGAAAATCCACAACAGCGCGATTTCTTAGACATTTTCTGCCTCGCACAACCACTCTGTGGAACCAGCTGTCGCCGGCGGTTTTTCCGAACCGATACGACATGGGAACCTTCAAGAAAAGAGCCTACTCCTTTCTCAAAGGCCGGCAACGCACCTGCAAGCCCCCTGGTGTTGCAGATGTCCATGGGCGGTGGTAGTCACTTTCCATCAGGTGAGCCTCCTGCTCGTTTGCCACCTATACCATAAAAAAAAAAAAAAAAAAAAAATAATAACTACCTTCAAGATAAGTGTATCATATCCAGAAGATCCGTTAAGGGCTTTTGATATATTAAGTAAGTAAAAGTAAAGTAAAGTAAAGTAACAGCCTGTAAATTTCCCACTGCTGAGATAAGGCCTCCTCTTCCATTAAGGAGAGGGTTTGGAACATATTCCACCACGCTGTTCTAATGCGGGTTGGTGGAATGCACATGAGGCAGAATTTCATATATTAAGTTATTAATATATTAAGTGATATTTAGAAATTAATGAATACTTTATATTTCAAAACGCGCGTCTCACACCAGGCTCACTCTCTCGTACGACACTGACACCGCGTCGCCGTCGGTGGAGAAGCTGAACATGAGCCGCACGGGCCTGCAGTACGAGGCCGGGAACTTCGACGACTGGACCACGGGCATCCGCACCGAGTCGCAGGGCGAGCTCAGGAACACGACCTACGAGGTAGGACGATCACCTTCAGAGAGCATCTTCCTTCGATTGTACAGCTCTACGCAGTCTGACTGACTGTGGCAACTTGTAAGTCTCCGAACAATTCTGAATAATTGCTATACGATTTGAAGGGTGATCAAGCAAGTATAAATAATTTCTTATACATAGTATCTAAATCCTTCGTATAAAATAAGATTTATATTTCCAGCAGTGCTAATATTTTTGCCAGAGATAACTTACTGTCGATTTTATTTGTGTTTTGGAAATAAAAAAAAAGACACTGAACTACTGGTAATATTGCACACGCAAGATATTTCTCGTGCAAAGTTTAGCAAGTGTACGTCGAGAACAGACGTCATCACCATTACCAGTTCCGCAGTCCGCTGCTTTATTTACCGAGCGGTGCTCACGTGTCTGCGTGTTCGCGCGATCGCGACGTCTCATCTCTCCCGGTCATTGACCGGACGTCATCGAAATAACGTCTTATTTGTTGACAACTACCTCGTTTCTACTGAGTTTCGTGCCGGTTCTTCTCGGTAGAATCTACTTTCCAAACCGGTGGTAGCTTCACTTGGTTGTAAAATGACGATTCAAAAGTGCTTGTAAAAGCCTACTTGAATAAGGTTTATTTTGATTTGATTTGTTATATAAGCTACTTACTACCCTTTCATAGCTATATATCTTTCGGAATTGCGTTCGATTAGTAAAAAAATGGAAATATATATAACTTTACAACTAAATTGGATTTGAAGAAAGATACTGGTCATAATTATTGCTATAAACATGTTTCACAAAAGTTGCCGTATTTATTATTATTATTTAATTTCAGATCCTTTTGAAAATAGCAAAGAAAGGAATCGACACAGACAACATCGTCAAAAACGCGTCCGTCATACACAACTTGGATTTCATTCATCTCTTGAAGTAAGTATTCCATGATCGCTTACCTTTAAACGATACACCAACAGTATTGCTACTGAGTGTAACTTACTCACAAAGATTTCCTATAATTTGTACAAATCCGATCGTGATCGTGTATGCACTGATTCCATTTCCCACTGTTACCATCAAGACATCAGGTCTTTCTTACACTCGGAGTGATCATTCGGGAGAGGCCCGAATGATCTTCAGTGTCAGCCATCAGTCCGCCGAAACCTAGCTTGCTGATTTAACATTGAGTTTGCAGCTTGCTAACTCTTTGAGCTGTTTATTCAATGACCAAGTTTGCAAATGAGGTCGCCAGTACCGTCTTGTATATGTACATATGTGTGGCGCGTCTCATGCCATTGCCTATATTAATATTATAAATGTGAAAGTAACTCTGTCTGTCTGTCGCTCTTTAGCTGCCAAACCAATGAATCGAATCTGATGAAATTTATTGAGAAAAAAACTTGAACTCCAAGGAAGGAAATTGGCTACTTTTACTTTTTTCAACAAACCCCCTAAAAGGCGAGCGAAGCCGCGGGCCATAACTACTCTCATTATAAGCAACTCGTTGTTTGCAGCACAGTAACCCGGCTGTCATACGCGTCTCTCGTGAAGCTGTTCGAGGACCTGGTGCTGGGCACGAGCTACGACTTGGAGACGGCGAGGAATATATTCCTGGAGGTCCTGCCGCACGGGAGGAGCGACGCCTGTGCTAGATTTGTCAAGTACTTGGTTGTCGAAGAAAAGGTTTTCATTTTGAATCATTTGATTAACTTCTATTAACTTCTTTTTTCTATGAGATTCAATTTAAACATTAAAAACCAATTATTTTTTGGAATACAAGGACGTTTTTTATTACTAGCATAATTCAAATAACAAATTTCACTAATGGACAAAGTTTAGAACTCAAAATACGCTATGGCAGCTTATACTGTAACAGATTTCATACCACGTTAGTAGGTTTACCTCATAGTTTCACTTCACACCTATAAATGAGAAACAGAAATGAAGCGCTAGTAAGCTCTCTATACAAGTGCTTTCCCAGAATTAAACATTTGAGTTTAATTATCATCCGCTGTGTTCTCGGAACGTAACTATTTCAGCTTTTATTAGAAATATTCATAAAAGATAATAATTTTCACAAAAATACCTTTACAATGTAACATATAGCGTTTTTAACGACAAAATTAATGACGCGTGTGTGTGATAATACACATTGTTTGTTATTAAGTACTCAATGTAATTATTGTATAATCTTCATACCGCCCCCAATATTTCAGGAGAAAATCGAAGATGCAACTCTTCTCTCCCTCATTCGTAAGCTGCCCTTCAACGTAGCCAACCACAGTCAGAACCTGCTCGAGGAATTGGAGACGTTCACGAAGCTCGGCCTGGACTTTCCCTCAGACATCAGGCACGCGGGAATTCTTTCGTTTGCCGTCCTCGTATCGAAGACTGCGGAAGCGAGAAAGGTCAAACAGGACTATTTTGACAATATCGTTGTCAAATACTTCAGGATGTACAGCGGTGAGTGATTAATTAACAATGGGCACGTTTGGATAGAATGCGATACAAGAATTAAGGTTGGTCCAACAATTATAAATACGCAGGCAGGATACATTACATATATAATAAATTGTAATTAACTAACATGATTTTATTTTAAATGGTGAAAAAGAGTAACTACTGCGTTTCTTGCCGGTTCGGGTCTAGTCTTTCCGAACCGGTGTTAGCATAGTTTAAAACAGTTGGTAAATGACGATTCAAAACTGCTTGTAAAAAGCCCACTTAAATAAAGTATATTTTGATTGAATCGAACGTATCTTTCAGACTGCCCTCAGTACTTGGACCGCATGGTGTGGCTGCAAGGGCTCTGCAGCCTGGGGTACACGGCAGAGTCGTACATCCGCACCATATACGCGGACCGGACGAGAAACAGGCACGAGAGGCTTTGGGCGTCGCTGGCTTGTGGTCACGAAAATAGAGGATATGCGGTGAGTATTGGCTCATGGGACTGGATATTATGAGAGTCTGGTTTCTAATCAAGTTGGACCAATGAAATTTCATTATTTCTGCCCAGAAATTGTCAGTAGCCATGTTTGGAAGATGCTGACACTACCTCTGTAATCACGCCACACTGCTCTCTGCTGCTTTCTGGCCATGGCGAATTGGGGGTACCCAATTTTTACTATCTCCACTTATTGTGGGATGTTTTGATAAGTAATCGTAATATTGTCAGGCTAATTTTATACATAAACATTTTTAAATTTTGCTATCTGTGTAGGTTTGAAGCATATCAATGCTTTACTAATCCCAACTTAGAAACCTAAATTATTATTACTTTGGTACACCCCTGGTGTATGGATTATTTCAAATGCATTGGTAATTGCAAATGAGATGCCTGATGGTATGTGGTCGTCACTGCCCAGCAAGAGAATTAATTAAAATGATAATTATTCCAACATCTTTATCCATATTTAGGCATTAGAGACATCTTTACCAATTCTATTAGACGAGCAAGAGGACATCCAGCTTCGAATAGCGGCCTTACACGACATCCTCAGCTCTGGGATGCGGGAGAGCGACTTCCTCTTCATACACGACTTCATAGCGACCTCCAGCAGCAAGGAGCTGCAGAGGTTCTGGTATACCACCGTCAAGAGCTTGGACAGTAACAAATTCTTCAGCAGATACAGAAATGTGTGAGTGTTGTTGGTATCGATATCAATAAATAATGTGGCCACCATGTGACCCTCAACAGAGGTGAACATCAAAACTGATGGTTATCAGATATTCTACCGCAAGACAGCAATACTTAGTATTGTTGTGAGTGAGGTGAGTGAGCTAGTGTAATTACAGTCAAAAGGGACATAACATCTTAGTTCTCAAGATTGCTTGGTGTGATGTTAGGATTTTTTATTATTTCAGACATCGTCTATGAGCGAAGGTAACTAAGCGTGTAGAAAAATCTAGCTTTATTACTCCCAAAACACGCCGATGGACGTTTCACTTTAAAATAAAATATTTTCGGGCAGTAAGAAATAAAAGATAGTAAAAAAAATGGAAAAACTTTTCACAACTCTGGTGCAGATCTCAACTTCTCTTAATCTTAATAAAACGCTGGCAGACCGTAACCAAGTTTGCGGGTCGGTCAAGCGGCTGCATTTCCGCGAGCATTTCGTTTAAAATTCATTCCGCGCTCGACATACAAGGAATTATTATGAACACTGCATTTGTCGGATGGCATTCCGCTGCCTGAATATTCGTGTCATTTACGTGATGAGTAATCTGGGGCAACTTTGAACTTTGCTTATTAACAAGCGTGAATCTTTTGTTGAAAATATTTGTGCATTAATACATAAGTCAAATTCTGTTTGACAAAAAAGACCCACTGAGTTTCTTTCGCCGGTTCCTCTCAGGTCGGGGTGTTTTCTTTACCGAACCGGTGGTACTAGTTCATTTGACATTTTATAAGTAAGTGTGAGTACTTCTATATTGAATAAAGTAATTTGAGTTTGAGTTGAGTTTGTTTCGTATTTACTTTACAGGAATATAAATATAAAATAGGACTGTATGAGGTTAGCAGTTACATTCGCAATTTAAATTGTAAATAGGTTGAACACATCAATTTTTATTTGAGAAAAAGAGAAATTACTGAGCCCATTGTTATCTCTGTAGAATGTTTATTTGAAGTACCTGATGGGTTTACATTCAATTTGATCTTGCATGACGATTCAAGAGCTACTTGAATAAAGTACACTTTTATCTTATTTATATCAACTTCAATACTTTAAGGATAGGAGACGCAGTCACGCGGATATTCGCAGCCTGGTTATAGTACTGAAGGATAACGTTGCAGTTCACGTTCTAGAACTCACTTTGACATAAAATATATTTGTATGAAACTATATATGTCTATATAATCTCCCTATGACACCGTATCGAGTTGAGCTGACTTCTAAAATTTTATTTCAGAGCCGACTACGTCCCGTTCGTTGCAAAATACGTGAAGAATCCTGACACAACTTACTGGGCCACGAATAACTATATAGCATCTAGTGGAGAGCTCAGTCCCTGGGTGCAGCTGATGAGTGTGGGGGCCGAGCCGGCGCCCAGCCTCGCCGCGCTCACTGTGTCTTCTGGAGGCAGAAGACCGTATGTGGCCTCTGTAAGTGTCCATACTTCAGTGCATAGTAGTCGACATATCTATTGACAAGAAGCTATATCAACGAACAATAGTCATACTTTGTCTCATAGTGTTAGACACGAGTGAAGTGCCCACAAATCCAAAGGACAAGGTTTACAAACTTAACCAAGAAATCGAATTAAAAATTTGGCTAAGAATCCTTTAAATCGAAATTTTCTGGTTGTGTTTACTTGCACCAGAAAAAAGTTAGAAAATGTGATTAACGTCACCAAATGTTATCCTACACTTAATTGTAATACAATAGTAGTTGCATTCTCTTCTAAATAAATTATTGTCACAGGAATAAAAGCAGACAATGTCCGAGTAAAATAATACGTGGGAACTCGGGCCGACGAGTCTCCCGAAATTTGGATTACTTTATGCAAAATTAGCTAATAGCGCTGAGCCGACATCTGTACCCTTTTAAACTAAAAGTGTTCGCGTGCTAACGAACGAGCAGTGAAAACGTAACGGCGGCGACATTTAAATAATTACGTCATAATAATGCGCTTTACTGCTCCCCCAGTTGGGTTACAGAGATAAGCCTTAAGCAGATGGAGTGCGTTGATTTTTCTTTAAATGATGTTCGATAATTAAACGAGCACATGGGCCACCTGATGGTGAGTGGTCACCACCATAGACAATAGCGCTTTAAGAAATATTAATCATTTCTTACATTGCCAATTCGCCACCAACCTTGGGAGTGAGATATTATGTCTCTTGTGCCTGAAGTTACACTGGGTCACTCATTCAAATTGAAACACAATGATACAGAATTTTTAACGAGTGGGTGGAACACACCTAGAAGGGGTTAAAAAAAGTTGCTCTCATCACATTATTTTGTATTCGTTTTTGTTGCTTCACTATAATGTTCCACGCGCTCCACCTGCCATTTATTTTATATTCTGAGTAAACAGATTATATCTTCTCTTAGTTTTTAACATAATTGCGTGTTGCAGATCTACATCATAGCAGAAGGCGTTGCTTCGAATTTGTTTAAGAAAATATACAAACTGAACTCCAAAAATGACAACGTGGAGAAATTAGTTAAAGTCTTGGAAAAGATGAAGGTCTCCAAATTGAAGACTCCGGAAGAAGTAAGTGGCGGTAGTTGTTGTCATGTTAAACCGCTAACCATTTGGAATTTTTCACTTCATTTATTGAAGGTCATTCGAATTCTCGTTCAGTGAACGATAAACTTCTTTTTCGTGCGGAGACCGTAACATCTATTCTTTGTAGGAAATTGATAAATATATTCATATGATGCGTATTGAAACCAGAATGCTATGGTATACCTACTTTAATACGGGGGGGGGGTGTCTTTGTCTACGTACCGCACTTAAGAAATGAATTTGATCACAGTGCGAAACGGGGTTTAAAAGTATACTTCTCAGACCTCGTACCGCACTCAGCGGCGTTCGCGACGACCAGTGATGTGAACGTATACCTTTGAATCATCCTTTGGTTATAACCGTATTATAATAATCTATTTGATACTTTTGAGTTAACTAACTTTAGGCAGACAGACATCAACTTTGCTTGATATAATTTACGAATACTATTTTTTTAAAAAACCAAATTTTAAATATTTAAATCATAACGAAACAAAATTAAATCTTATGTGTTCTCCTCCGGTAATTAGGGCCAGAAATTTATGATTAATTCTTTTCCTTAAGTGAAAAAAAATGTACGTATTTAATATATGTTGGTCACAAATGTATTGGTATTGACAAATTTTTGAAGTTGCATTTTTGACAAATTTTGAAAAGAAGTAAAAAAACGTGATAAGTCAAAAATGGTTCACTTTTGGATTATGAATATGGGGGTTAAAATTATTGCAAATAGTCACCCCTATCACCTCCTGACGGATATACGTCGAGTTACCAATAACCCTGTATACATATATGGTGTTCTTTCGTGGGAGTGATCGTTGTGCGTCTTCAGGTACACATCGACATCGTGGTGAAGGTGCACGACAAGACGGTGTTCGCGACGCACGTCAACCAGTCCAGGTTCGAAAGTTGGAACGAAAATGATGGTAAGATTTTTATACTATTTTGTTGTAGGAGGCCCTGGCCTTAGTAACGTTATTCAGCGGAAGGCGTATGGATACTCAAATCAGTGGCAAGATGTCTGAGATATATACAAAATCTCTTTTAATTTTTGTTTCACTCAATGTGTCACAAAGCTGTTAGGTTAATCCTGATATAACATTGGCTCACTTAAAATTAGGCAACGGAGCAAATTACCAACAAACTTTATCAGCAATTTTACGAGTAATATTTTCTCTATGAATATTGAACATATCGTATAAAATAGACTGATATTTTGTTCTATCGACTGGGCCGGAACCTTTATACGGAGTGGCCGAAAGCCGAATATGAAACTCCACGAGCTAAAACGCCTGAATAAATTTGGACCTTCTATGATAATATTCATGCATATTTTGCAAGAGTTTTATAAATTTTTCAGTTAAAAAATCTATAATGGAGTTCCTTCGCTTCGGGAGTCACATCAACCAACAGATGGCGTACTACCCGGTGCAGATGGACGTGTACCTACCGACGGAACTGGGTAAGGATCAGACTGACATTATAAAGGCAGAAGTAAAATGATGAAGAGGATTTTTTGGGTCTGAAAGAGTTCTAAGTCGATGTGATTAACATGAGGAAATCCACGATGCGAACCTAGATGTCAATAACAATAATGCTGTAAAGGAATAAAGTTAACGAAGTTTCTTTGAATCATTAGGAATTGCAGGCAAGACATACTGCGATTTTTCTTTCGTTTTTCCTTGTTACATATTCTGGCAAACCAGCAAATGATACTTGATGGTAAGAAATCGCTTATGCCAGTCACACACGAATTCACTATCGACCTTGGCAATTAGGATGTTACATTCCTCGTGTCTTGGTACACAGCAATACAAAGTACTGCTGTTTAGCAGCAAAACATATGACAAAGCCCTACTTAATTATTAAGTGATGCTAAGTTATTTAACATGGTTTTCAAATTAATAAGGATTTTTTGTTGTATTTGTGAGAAATAAAGGGTTTTTGGTTAATAGATTAGGTCATTCGCTATTTTGTGAAATTATTAATTTTTCAATAAGAATTCGTCCAATATTAGTATGGTTACATCTTCGTTGTTCCCAGGCACCCCGATCCGCCTGCAGTCGTCAGTGGTCACGTTCACGTCAGTGAGAGGGAACATCACGGCTCCCGTCGAGCCCGCCGACATGCTGTACTGGAAGAACGACCTGCACATACGGTAAAGAAAATAATCAACCTCGCCGAGTGCCCGACTGGACCAAAGCCTCTCAGAGAAAGTTTTGGAGCGTATTTAACCACATGTTGGTGTTGTAGTTTCTCGTGAACTAGACAGTAGCAGAGTTCCTCGGACTCACCCAGGTTCCTCCTGATGTTCACCATCGATAATCCATAGATATGTTCAGCAGTCTCAGTCGCTAGTACGAAGGTTGAGCTTAGTGCGTGTGCAGGTACCAGGCGACGAGCGTGACGTGGCTGCGCGCGGCGGCGCCGCTGCTGGCGTCGCGGCACGGCGCGCGCCTGCAGCGCTCGCTCGTGGCGCACGTGCCCGTCAAGTTCAAGGTCGGCGTCGAGCCCGCGCGCCACAGGCGGATCACGTGAGCTGCGCCATACTTGCGTGCACACGCAGCACACCACACATGTGCACTGCTTCGTACTAACTCCGGTCGACCGACCCAAATCAGATATGGCATTAATTGTTATATAAATGTGTAGGCCTGGTCGGTCCCAGCTTGCAAGCCTGTTTATTGTGGCTTTGGATATGATACTCTTTTATTTGATTTGCTAGTTTACATCATTAATGAGACAATTTAACACAGGGTTGCGATGTAGTATTCATCAGCTACTATGCCACTGTTTAATGTCATTTGAGCGATACTGTTAAGTGTAGGCTGAGGTTCATAGGTACCCTCCGCATATGGGCCACCTGACGGTAAATGGTCACCATTGCCCATAGACAATGACGCTGTAAGAAATATTAACTATTCCTTACATCGTCAATGTGCCACCAACCTTGGGAACTAAGATGTTATGTCCCTTGTACCTGTAGTTACACTGGCTCACTCACCCTTCAAACCGAAACACAACAATACTGAGTACTGTTATTTGGCGGTAGAATATGTGATGAGTGGGTGGTACCTACCCAGACGGGCTTGCACAAAGTCCTACCACCAAGTAAACCGCAGTATTATATTAAAGCTTTTATAATAATTATTTTGTATAAGTAAGTTATCAAGTCGAACAAGTCGAGCGCTCCTTTGAATCCTTTAAAGTTTTAAAGATTTAAGAGAAATGTTTATCTCTTGTAGAAAGAATTACCTACATTTCATTACGAAGGAACTTTATTAAAAACAAAATTATCAAAATAGGCGTTTTCTAAGCTGTTCTCTGAAGGAATGAACTCCACGTTCTTAAAATCAAATTGCAAATAAACAATTAATTATGATCATATACAGATCAATAACGATGATGAACAAACATATGAACTGACAAAAGATTTCGAAACGAATAATAAAATAATATTCGATTCCGAAAATTGTCGCTCGGAACATCATGTCTCAAATCGCTTGTTTTGAGCGATCAATCTCATCGGCGCCGTCTTTCAGTCGCGGTGACTGACGGGAGGTCGAAATCACTTCGGAAACTATCGGATGCTCTCCGTCAGGTTCAAACAAAAAATATTCAGACATCCGAAGTTTTCTCGAAAGAGATTGTTAAGTCGATCCGTCGATTTGTTTTACTGTCACGCTTCACGAGAGATCTTGGTAAAATGTTCCGTATTCAATTTAAATATTTTACATAAAAATGATTTTTCAATTTCATAACGTCTTGCCACAAGGAAAGGACGTTGTGTTATAAAGTACTTTATAATTTTATTTTTGCTTTTGCTCTAAATTATATTCAACGTGATAATAATAATACTTTATTGCAAACCATTTCTCAAATATAACATAATTACAACCCTTTTTATTTTATTTTTTTCGCCGGAAAAACGCTTTACGCGCTTCCCCCACGTGATGGAAAGTGGGGGGGGGGATTCCCCGGTTTCCTTAACGCCTAGTGCGCCCAGGTCCACCGGGTTTACCCACTAAAAACCCAGCGGTACCCTCTCCGTCTTTCGGCGGGCGCCACGGGATCGCTTACGCATGCTATCGTGACACATAATTGCAACCTTGACTTCAGAACTAATATTATGCTTGCTTGTTTAATAATTGAATATTTTAATTGTACTACCATAGTCTACCTGTATGTCATTGCAGGGAAGGAGTGACTACTGAATTTCTGCCTAGATATTTCCACAGACCTTAGCTTAACGTGTTTGCCGTGTGTCCGCAGTCTGACGTGGCCGGAGCCGTTCGCGCAGCGCGCCGGCGTGGCGGTACACTCCCGCGTGGAAGTCGAAACGGACTCCAAGAGGGGCCTCGAAGTCCTCTCGGTGACGCCCTCTGGAGGGGAAGTTGGTATTTTGTTATTTCGTACATATTCGATAAATGTTATTATCAAAAGTTTTACCAAACAAATATACCAAACAATAATTTTAATGATAAGAAACCTTAATATTTCTTCTCAATTAAATTGTCGGACAGAAAAGGTCCATCTTAGTGGTTTTTAGAAGTAAAACTCCAAGCTAAGCCGGTAAAAAAAATATTTATTAAATTGGATAATTTTTGTTTTCAAAAAACATATACTAACAAACCAGATGAAATAATTGTAACTACTGAGATCACGGATCCCAGTTTGTTCACAATCTCATAAAGTATTCTCAACTAAATAACAATTCATTCCAGTCCACAGACAAGTTTCTTTCTTGTCCGACTTCAGCAACGATTAGTCTCGAAAGATTAGTTCTAGTGATTGATTTTTAGAATTAGTGATTGATACGTGATCGAACTTCACTAGATCGAGATCGGAGCGACAATTTACTGGGACGTGATACATCGACCCTCACTGACCGGAGCAATGGATGCTCAAATGTTATCCATATGATTGTTATAAATGTGAAAGTATCTCTGTCTGCCTTTTTTTTATGAGATAGGTGGCAAACGAGCTACTTTTTTGCCTGACACA
Organism: Vanessa cardui; assembly: GCF_905220365.1. Taxonomy (NCBI): domain Eukaryota; kingdom Metazoa; phylum Arthropoda; class Insecta; order Lepidoptera; family Nymphalidae; genus Vanessa; species Vanessa cardui. The sequence goes on along the minus strand of NC_061150.1, from coordinate 8,148,990 downwards.
TGACAACTAGTCACCGACAAACCTTCGATTGGAAACTATAGCCCAATGATAGGAGCATGGCCATGCTACTTTATGGTGCTGCCACACTGCAGTTATAAAATGTTTTAGGATACAACTTAATACGATAAAATTATAAACTAACTTATGAGAGATTATGTTAAAATTTCTGACATATTTTCAACGCTCTCGCACTGATGAAACCGTAACCTTCAGTGAGACATTTTATATCTATTGAATTTCCGACCTCCTTTCCGAAGCAGGTAATCTAAGTGTGATCATATTAAATTAAATATTTTTCCCCATGTGGAAACATTTTGTATGTGTAAAGTTTGAAAGCACTATTATAGTGATATTAACAACTAACGACCTCCGTGGTCGAGTGGTGTACACCGGTTTTCATGGGTACGCCACTCAGAGGTCCTGGGTTCGATTCACGGCCGAGTCGATGTAGATTATCATTAGTTTTCTATATTGTCTTGGGTCTGGGTGTTTGTGGTATTGTTACTTCTAATTTACCATAACACAAGTACTTTAGCTACTCACATTGGGATCAGAGTAATGTATGTGATGTTGTCTCATATAATTATTTATATAGAAATAACGATTCGTATTCAGGACGACAGCGGCGTCTTCTTCGACTGCGAGCGGAAAATGTCCGGCGCGGAAGTTATAGAAAAGTACATCATGTCCAAGTTCATAACTTACGAGTGAGTGGATACTTTCGCACGTCAAACATGTCTTCCTAACTGAAGGTCGTCGACGCGCTTGACGACCCCACAAGTGTGCTGTAGAGATGTGACATGCACATGTGTGTGAGAACATACTTGCACCATCCATTCTATCACAGTCAACATTATACAATAATCCAATATTTACAACAGCAGGCACAGGATCAATGAAATACTGTGTTTTTCGGACCACTTTCAGAGACACGCAACAATTTCTAGTACAATACAGGATTAAAATAAAAATTATTATGATTATACTTTAAAAAGGGCAAGAGCAAAGGGCTTCCTTTTCCTTAGTATAGTACTAAATTCAACAAAAAACAAACATCAACAACAGCCTGTAAATTTCCCACGGCTGGGCTAAGACCTCCTCTCCCTTTGAGGAGAAGAATTGGAACATATTCCACCAAGCTGGTACTAAGTTAAGAATCATAAATTATATTTTTGTTCAAGAATAATTTATGAAAAGGTCTATTGCCTAAAGTCTAGTAATCCATACTGAGAAGGATGCCTAAGACCATTTCAAGCCGTCACTATGTGTGTGGTCAGCATGCTGCCGTCGCAGCAGTCGGTGCTGAACTCCGTGGAGCGCTTCCTGTCGTCGTCGGGCTGCGGGCTGGTGGTGCCGCCGCCGCGCGCCGCGCCCGCCCGCGACGAGGTGCTGCACGTCGCGCTCAGCTTCCGGAACAACGTCGACTTCGACAGGATGGGCCTCACCTTGAACACCGTGCTGCGATACTTCAAGTGAGTAACTCAATCTATACCAGTATCATAAATGGGAAAGTACCTCTGTCTGTCTATCTGGGGGCACGGAAATGCCCCAGCCAAGTCTCGAGCAAAACGGGCACGGCAGTACCATCTTTTCTCGAAGCGATTCGCGGCTGTTTCACCCCCCCCCCTATATCTGTATATAATGTATACATGTACTCGGTAGTGACCATCATGATTCACACATAACATATAATCTGATCACAGGTCTCCTCAGTTACATTTGCACATAATTCCAGGCAGCAAGCAGCTTTTAATTTGTGCTCATTGCCAAGTCAGTATAATTATAATTATAAAGAAAACTATTGATACGATTACTAAATGTTGATTTCTAACTACATAATAATTTGAATAGGACTTGGCTATTATGAGATCTCAAAACTTCTTACGGTGGAAAGACTGCAGCGAGAGGCTTGGCATTTTTTTACATTGAATGTTTTTGGTGGGATATCTCTTTCACGACCAAACCGCTGAACCGAACTTAATGATAATAAGCAAATTTGAACTGCGAGGTAGGTCATAAGCTACTTTTTGCATAACACATGACAACCAAACCCGTAAAATGCGTGCGGAGCCGCGGGCGACAACTAGTTTGTATATACATAATTAAATATTACAACTAGTTTGTATATACATAATTAAGTATTCAGGATATGGTTGAAAGAATTGAGTTATAGTATAATTACATAGAGTCACCGCCATTCCAAATAGCACCCATCCTACTGCGCTACAAATGTTTTTGATCTAGAACTCTTGTTAATGTCGGTACTGACTTGGAAGTTGAATTTCTAATTGGGATTAATGACATTTGCAAACATTATTTCTTATTAATTTTTTCCCCTTTTTGATTATATTTCTGTGAAGCGTGTTTATTACATATGTATACTATAAAAGATTTTCGTTTTTTGTAAGAAAAATATATTATATTTGTTATTACGTCGTGTGCTACATAAACATTTTAGTTTTCTCCTTCCGAGGCACAGGTGTGTAAAATTGCCAAGTTTCTAACTCTGATTTATGATTCAGCAAACCCCGATAATGAAACTCGATTGTTCGGTCGCACTAACTTACGAATAGATCGACGGGGTGCTAAAGATAAGAAAGAGGCAATCCAAAGAAGTTATTCAATTTCCCAATAATGTTTACCTTTAGTGTCAGCGCGATGAATAAGTGATCCGGAGTGATTAAGTTACTCATCATGGTATATCAAGTGCAAGTAAATGTCCTTTAATATTAAAAATATGTAAATATTGAACAACACACATACATGAATCTGATCCAAATGTAAGTAGCTAAAGCACTTGTGTTATGGAAGATCTGAACGATGATACCCCAACACCCAGACACAATGCAACATAGAATATTAATGATATTTTTCTACATCGCTCGGCTGGGAGTGGCGTATCTATGAAAGCCGGTGTACACTCTACTCGACCAAGGAGGTTCTGTATGTTGCCTATGTGTCTCAATTTTAGGAAAAACAAAGATAAGGACGACGAGATGTTCCTGAAAGTGGACGCGGACACGAGCGTGGAGTGCGTCGGCAGGAACGTGTCGGTGCAGGCCGTGCTGTACGTCAACCAGCCGCTCAGGGCCGACCCCGATAAGAGGTTTTGGAAGGTGAGCGTCGCCTGTGAGCATTTCTTCGTTTGACCTCTTCAATGAACTGGAACCAATAACAATACTCCTTGACATTTCTAATACGAAGGAGTGTTGTTATTGGACTTTTAAAAAGTTTTTATAAGATTAGAATATGCCTTACTTGAACTAAAAACTTAATTCATGAGCTTATTGTCTATGGTTTGAGGTACATATTGTGTAGATCACAATACGTCTCTTTGACTCGGTTTAGTAGGTCTGCTTAAAGACATACAGATTCTGAGATTCAGGATTCAATCACCGGGAAATAAAAGTGCGTACGTTTCCATAATCGCACGTAATCGCCGAATCTATTGAAGCACAGTATAATTTGAATGTTTGCGTGCAGCTGTGCTACTTCGAGGACGACACCAGCCACGCGCCCGCCGACCAGGACCTCAACACGCACCCGGCCGCCTACCACGGCCGCGCCGCGCTCGCCTACCGCGCGTCGGCCGCGCCCGAGCGCTGCGACGCCGGCGCGCGCGACAGCCGCCTCGCCGTGCGCTACCGCGGCACGCCCAAGTACAGCTACGGGAACGTCGAGCGCTACGTCGAGGTCGACGTGCAAGGCGAGCGGGTGAGTAGTACACTCGTAGTAGTACACTCCACCGACATTGAGCCGGTGTCACTACAGGTACAAGAGACATGTCATCTCACAAGGTTGATGAAGCGTTGGGGGTAAAAGGATTCTGGTGTTTATAGTGGTGACCGCTCACCATCGGTTCAAGTGCGAACCTCATCTATCTTCATTATATTTATAAATTCCCATATTAGAAAAAAAATTCTTTCTCTGTTAGATTGCTCGCTACAGGTGTACACAGATATGAGCATATTGACTTTCAATAGATTGTAGAATCCACAATGATGTCTACGTAATTAATGTGTCTAACGTCAATGTCACCCTTCCAGCTGCACCAGTTCGACCTGCTCCCAGGGTTAGGCCTGGGTCCCGGAACACCCATCGCGCAACTTCTGGGTACTCTCGACTTCATCAACACCTCCGCAGTCATTAAGGTAACGTTTCTTATATTTCATAGACTATTATAACTGGCACAGGTGTTCCCACGACAAGGCAAAGACCTGACTAAAATCTATGCTGTTTCATACTAGATAGAACAAATACATATTATATTTACCTGCGCCTTGACGCGTATTTTTGCCTTCACAATTTTGTGGTGGCTGATTTTATCCCTTAAGCCCATTATTAACGTAGATTAATCAACTGTGTAAGACATAAGTTATGGTGCACAAATGTGTGTGCAAGCAGAGATCCACTTTCGATATCCCAACTCTGTTAGTTTACGGAAATGGGAAGATGTCTAGAGCAGAACAAACGGTTTACGTGTATCTCATAAAAGAGGAAACAGTGCTTACTTTTGGGCATCGAGCTCTACTAAAAAAGTCTAATCAGAAAATTTTATTATCTCGACTCGGGATTTGAACCTATTGACTATGATCGCGGATAGTCCTATAAACCATAAAATGAGAGATAGTTATAAACACTCTCATAATATTGCCGCCGCTAATCATATTAGTGACATCAAAGTGTGCGACGCGCGTGAACTGTGAAGCCGATGAGCTCAACCCACATTATAACGTAAAATTAGCGTCGTCAGAGTGATTGCAACGAGCGTAATTAATAAATAGATAGATAAATAAACATTGCACACATTACTCTGATCCCGATGTGAATAACTAAAGCACTTGTGTTATGGAAAATCGGAAGTAACGATACCACAAACACCCAGACCCGAGACAATATGATGAGGAGTAAACTAATTAATTTTTTCTGCATCGAATCGGCCGGGAATCGGAACGGGGACCTCAGAGCGAACCCATGAAAACCAGTATACAGACTACTCGACCACGGAGGTACTCAAGCATAATGTTAATGTTTAGTTTAAGGGCTGGGAGTTACCACCCATTCATCAGGTATTAGATCAGTAAAAATGTAAGATAGTTGTGTTCTGGTTTGAGGGGCGAGTAAGGCAGTGTGACTACAGGCAAAAGGGCATCACGTATAGTCTCCAAGGTCGGTGACGTGTTGTCCATGCATGGAATAGTTAATATTTCTAACTACGCTAATGTCTATAACGTGGTGACCACTTAGCATCAGGTGACCCATTTGTCAGCTCGCTTAACTATTACGTACAAAGAAGTTCATTATGTCGCACATCCGCTGAAGCATTATTCATAAATTAAACGCAGATGTAGCTGCAGCTTAAAGGGATATTCTGATTCCTTCAGGATTCTCAACCGCAGAAAACGATGCGAACAAACAGACAAATGAAGCGTCTAGCATAGAGACGTGCGCGGTCGGCGCCCGGGACGCGTGTTGCCCCGCGGGGACGTCCCGGGGAAATTCAATGGAATAAAATTTATTCTTCCTTAAACATTCAGAAGACGCTGAATTGTATCTGTACATCGCGGATCTCAAGAAAACTTATCGAGATTAAATCCGGTGACACAAACACTACTGATTTTCCATGAGCTTAATTTAACTAAACAAAATTAAATTTAAATTTTACGACCTCCGTGTTCGAGTGTGTGTACACAGGTTATTTATGGGTTCGTCACTCTGAGCACCCGGGTTCGATTCCCGGTGGAGACGATGTACTTAAAGTTGTTGTCTTGTGTCTGGATGTTTTGCGATACCGCCGTTACTTCTGATTTTCCATAATTATTATATTAATTAAAAAGATTATGTCAATAAAGTACAATTGATTTAATGAGAGATGAATTTTGAAAAACCCTCTCTCGGTGCTCACCTGCGTTCCATAAAAAACTCTTGCGCAAAATTTCATCGCAATTACTCGTGCTCTATTAAAATTCCAAGTACCATCTAAGCAATGTGTATGTGTGTGCGAATTACCGTTCAAATACATAGATAGACGTGTGGTACGATAGCGTAGTATTGTGTATAGCGTAGTATATATATACGATTTGGACGGGTTACCGTAAAATATAAACATTGCTTTTTTAATTAGAAAATAAATTTTTCGTAGTTTTTTGTATCCTCAAAATCAAATTAAAATACTCTTTATTGTACACCAATAACACACACACATTAGTCACTTTAAAGAAATATGCCCAAGAGGCGATCTTATCGCTAAAACAGCGATCTCTTCCAGGCAAACTTAAGGTACAGGAAAGAAAATATAAAAATATCTCCCGTTGTATATCTCAGTTCTTTTTCTTTCATTGTATCTATCTTGAAACAAGGGCGATTTTTTTATAAAACAAAACTTATAATAACAGATCACTTTTAAACCGGCGAAAGAAAACATTTATTTAAAAATCAAGTTAATACAATAACTTCCCTAGATGTTACTGTTTATTAAGGTTCAATTTGGCTTTATTTTAGGCCCATTGTAATATTCATTGTGTTTGATTATGATGAAAGTGTTAGAAATACATTTGTTTCGTAACAGGAAAAAGACGGCATAGCGTCGGTGGTCGTCAACAAGGGCGCGGAGATCCAGTTCGAGTCGGACAGCTTCGCGTGGCTGCTCGACAGCTGGACCTCCATGCAGCTCATGAAGAGGTTCGGGGTGTACCGTGAGTACCAGAGCATAACCTTATAGATATACTCCAACATACAACTACAACAGCCTGACAATTTACCACTGCTGGGCTCTAGCCTCTTCTCTCTTTGATGAGAAGATTGGGAGCATATTCTACCACGCTGCTCCAATGCGGGTTGGTGGATAGACATGTTGTAGAATTTTGTTGAAACTAGTCACATGCAGGTTTCCTCACGATTTTTTCCTTCACCACCGAGCACGAGATGATTTATAAACGCAAATTAAGCACACGAAAATTCAGTGGTGCTTGCCTGGTTTTGAACCCGCAAGGATCAGTTAAGATGTACGCGTTCTAGCCACTGGAGCATCTTGGCTCTCGAGATAAGCTCCGGTAAGCAAGATTCCCTAGAGTAGCCTTCGCGTGTTTCTTTCAATATTCTCGTTATGTGTGTTCGTATATTCTATAAGAATCTATTTCTCAATACTTCGTGCGTTTTCTCTGTATATAATAAAAAAAAATATCGATGTGGTCAATCGGTCAACTAATTAATTAGAAAAATCGATTTGAAGACTTATACGACAATGTCCCCTATAATACTGTCACAGAAAACACGCACATACACAAAATAATGTAATTTCATTATCACACAACTACAGTATGCTCTGCATTGCCACAACTTTATTATAACATAACCTTTATTATAACAAATTTCTTTTTGTTTGCAAATGATATACATACGCATATTAAGATTGCTATTTCTATTTACTTACTCTATATAATGGTTTACTTGGTGGTAGGGCTTTGTGCAAGCCCATCTAGGTCGGTACCACCAACTCAGGCATAAGGGACATAGCTTAGTTCCCAAGGTTGGTGGCGCATTGACGATGAAAGGATTAGATAATATTTTTTACAGCGTCATTGTCTATGGGTGATAGTGACCACTTACCATCAGGTGGTGAATGATAATTTTCTCTATTTTCTATACTATATTTAATTACAACATATTTTATATTATTATTTTTTTACTATACATGGCTTGTATTCTCAATAGGCTAGCGTTTACCATTGTTCCATCTGATGTTAACCATCGCCACGGCTTCGGATGTCGTATGCTTGCTTACAAGATATCCGTTAACTCTAGATCAGATTTCATAAACAAATTAAAAATAATATCTCTACGACACCTATTGACTATGGACGAGGTGATCATACGATCTACTTGGTCGTTACGCACCGCTGGGTAGCGCTGCAGGATGTGAGCCTCTAAGTAAAAGGCAGGACAACGCCGGGCTTGGTTTGCAGTTGCTAAAAATAGCGATGACAACGAGAATGTTAAAACAAAAGAACATGAAATATAGAAATCTACCCTCAAAACGGCCCCGCGGGATGCGTTGAGTCGTTGTACTAACAATAAATTACATATAGAGATTGTTTTTTTTTGTCTTTAGTGGTCGTTAGTAGTAAAAAATATTACATATTTTTATATTCATATAAATGCATGAAACATGCACATTTTATTTTTAAGATAGATGTTTTAGTTATGCTATTTGATTTAATCCTATATTGTCAAAGTTAAAAAGTCAAATTAGTTCTGGCTGGCCTGTAAATTTCAAACTGCTGGGCTAAAGCCTCCTCTCCCTTTGAGGAGAAGGTTTTGGAACGTATTCCTAACATATAACATAGAATCTTAAGAGTTTAATTCTATAACAAATTAAGAAACTGATATAGAAAATATATTATTTTATAAAATTTAAAAAAAAATCATCAAATATTGTTTATTATATTAAGCTTGTTCAAAATCTTGGCACCGCAACCTATTCGCATTGCCAAGCTGATACGTGGTCGAGCTGCCAGCTCGTGGATCATGTAATCAGGTTTGTAATCAGTCTAACTGTTCATCGTCACCAGGCCAATGTCGGCTGCAAGAGTCGACGATACAAACGTTGAGTGGGAGTGTGCACCAGCTCGAGCAGCTGCAGTGCCCTGAGAGCCTGGTGCTCGCCGACTGCTCCGAGACACCAAGGTAATGACTATTATATTCATTATTGATATTCATTTGACCCCCACCTCTATAACACGACACAACTTAGATGTAGCATCGGCAAACTTCGTAAAACCGATCACATCCGAATTAAGTACGCTATCCCAAAAAATCAATATTCATTTTCTATGTGAATATGATCTTTACACAAAAGTAATAAACTGTAACATTATATGACCTAATATATTCGTCGTTTGACGCGTCGAGTTACATGCACTTGTTTTCTCGGGTTGAACTGATGAATCTATAGCGACGAATAGCGTCGAATGGCGCGATAGGGTAATGAATGTGAATAGTCATCGTTTTATTGAATTTGCCGATGCTACAACTAAGTTGTGTCGTACTATAGCTCATTGCGCAAGAGAAAGCATTGTGTTCTATACGTAAAAATCAAATTTTGGTGAAGACAACTGACATTCAATGGAGTCAAAGTAAAAGTCACTGTCGTATATTAAAATTTTAATATTCTTAGCATTTGAATAAGAACTATATCATCATCGATTAACAATCCGAAGACTTAGATTGTGATGCCTCCTGGGAATAAACGATGAAGGCAAATTAATATAACGTAAATTAATTTAGACATTAGACATACGAAAGCACGAGTACCATGTCCGAAGAGATAAAATAATAGTTATCAATTGTGTACGAAGACGCAAGCAAACTGTTTCTGTCTTTTATTCGATGCGACTGCATCGAGAACGACGCGATTTGGTCCACACTGACAATTTGTAAGCTTGGTGTTGATTTAACAGCAAAGAGTTATATCCAGATCTAAGAGGTCTGCAGCTGTACAAGCTCACGAGGCAGTTACAAATAAGTTAGAAAAGTCTTCGGTATAACTATTAAAGTTTTAATGTATATTTGCAGCTTCGTAATATTGCGCCAACAAAATGGCGGCATCATCATGTACGACGGCGAGCACGCCTCGTACAGCAGCGACGCCTCCGCTCGCAGCTCACACACGGCGTGAGTTTATATATATTTGCAAAATCATAATAAACCTAATCGAAGTAAATTACAAGCACATTTGAATCGTTATTTAAGAGAATGTTTTAAATGTATGGGTACCACCGCCTGAGTCTTAGATCCTATTGATAAGAACCGACAAGAAGCTGTGTAGTTCGCGCTAGACTTTTATTCGTATTACTCTAGTGAGGTAACTTATTGCAAATACCTCAGTAACTTTTATACATTTGATTTTTATTTTTTTTTAGAATGTCCTTTATTCAATTCAGCAATTTGCTTGGCGATAAATTTCAGCAAAATAGCGATAATTTGCGCAACCCTCACTCTTAGTCTGCTGTGACAGCAATCTCTAATAATTGTGCTTTCTAGAAAAACTATACAACTATTTGAACTGACCCCATGTGCACACAAAATCCAAAAAACCACGTCCACAGTTTCGCTTGGCATTTGCAACCAGTAACCTCTACTAGACAAATGTATATTTATAAAGTCAGTATCCTATACATATATCTTTAAGACATAAGTTAGCGTGATTCAGAAACCTCGTTTGAATTAAAAATTTTAGTATATTTATATGTTAACGTTTCTACGGTTTAATTTCCGTTTATGGTACGTCTCATGAGATTCTCAAGATATTTTAAAACTATCAAGAACAACTGAAGCGGAACTCCGAAGTCACTTTTTTTCAAATGTCATACATTAAACAAAGCGCAATGGTTTGCGAGCCGCCTAGCGATATGAACAAATATTGGACAACATCACATACACTACTCTAATACCAATGTAAGTAGCTAAAGCACTTGTGTTGTGGAAAATCAGAAGTATCAGCGGTACTATAAAAGTTGCTCTTATAATCCTGAACCTTGGGTTAATGTCTTCCCCCTGCCACAATAATCTTAAAATTATGGGTAAATACGAATAATATTATTATAGATTTTGTAGATGATAAAAAAGCATGGAATTAATACCTGTTGACTTCCACGCAGGATACATTACATACATATATAATTATACTTAACTAATGTAATTGTATTTCTTAAATGTTGAAAAAGAGTAAGTAACTGCTGAGTTTCTTGCCGATTCTTCTCGGTAGAATCCACTTTCCGAACCGGTGGTAGCTTCAATTAATTGTTAAATGACGATTCAAAAGTGCTTGTAAAAGCCCACTTGAATAAAGTTTATTTTGATTTTGATTAATAATTCCTCAACTAAGAGCTACTATTATTAAAAAAAATTACCTCATTCATATTTGAGCATTAACAAATACAAACACGTTTCATTATAGCTAATATATTATTGTGTGGATTATGACATTATAAGTTAGCTCTGAGAATAAAGGCTGCAGTGTAGGAGCCGGCACGAGGGAGGTCCCTGGGGACGTCCCCTGTGCCGGCTGTTATATATCTACACCTGGTGTTATCATCATTACATAGTGTAAAACCAAATCGCTTACCGCTGTCTGTCCCTATGTATCTTTAAAATAACGCACCGGATATTGATGCGGTTTTTGTAATAGATAGTGATTCGTGAGGAAGGTTTTTCTATATAATGCATGGACTATATATTTTTTTATTATATTTTTATTAGGACAACCAACAGTAGATAAAATGCCACATACAAAAAATAAATTACATTACAAAATTATTAAGGTAAAAGTTTTACTATTTACATTTACTATTACAGGCATTAGAATATTATTGAAAATATAAATTAAATATTATTTTAAACTAAAATTATATAATAGACAATAAAAACTATATAGTAAAGAAATAAGAAAAAAATATGTAGCATATTTAGTATTAGCATTGCATCCGTGCGAAACAGATAGCGCATTAGAAGTGGTAACTATTTCTCACAGCGCCGACGTCCACGATGGTGACGTCACCACGCGGTGTGTTCTTGCTTCCAGGCTGATCCCAACCGACGACGGCGTGAAGGTGATCTCGAACTCGACGGGCGTGACGATCTACCGGCGGTACAACGAGACCGTGATCCTGATCCCGGCCTCGTACCTGCCCGCCGTCTGCGGGGAGTGCGCGGGGGACGGACACTTCAATAACTGTGCAATATAACGTCGTAGAAGTTAAAGCGATTGTTTCATTATGACCACTTTACTAACTTAACGCGTTTCTTAAGTAATGTTAACAACAACAGCCTGTAAATTTCCCACTGCTGGGCTAAGGCCTTCTCTCCCTTTGAGGAGAAAGTGGATTGGTGGAAGAATGCGGGTTAGTGGAAAACACATGTGGCAGAATTTCTATGAAATTAGCTGCATGCAGGTTTCCTCACGATGTTTTCCTTCGCTACCGAGCAAGAGATAAATTATAAATACCAATTACAAATAAATGACAATTCAGTGGTGCTTGCCTGGATTTGAACCCGCAAGCATCGGTTAAGATGCACGCTTTCTAATCGCCCAGTGATTAGAACGCGTGCATCTTAACCGTCATCTCTGCAAACAATGTAACTATGAATACTTCATCGAATACAATCTAACTTAAACTCAAACTCAAATTACTTTATTTAATATAGAAGCACTACACTTACGTTTTGATGGTCAATTGAAACACTACCACCGGTTCGGAAAAGAAAACACCCTGACCTGAGAAGAACCGTCGAAAGAAACTCAGCGGGTCTTTTTTATTTTATTATATACACAATTGAATATAAAAGAAACAGCCAGGAGGCGATCGTTTCATTCCAATGCCATCCACCAACCTGGGAATTCAAACCAGCAAAAGAACTCTGTGGATTTTTTTCAAGTTACGCTGATTAATTTCTTTAAACAAAATAATTCTTTAATTCTGCTGCTACTTTTATGTTGAAACATAGAACCGCCGCGTTGAGATATACTGTGAATTCGGGCCATTTTCCAGTGAGCTGTTTACGGAAATTAAGGAAATTGTATTTTGAGACGAATTAGTTCAGTGGATAGGACGAGCTCTACTAAGTTTGAATGTAATGTGGAATCTGTAGTCTGGATATTTTATTCAAAATATCAAAATATCCATGTGATGCTGTGTATAAATTATAAAAAAGTAAAGATTTGACTGTAGTAGCTTAAATTTCATATGCATAGTATATAGTCAGTACATATTATAAAAAATAGACCCCCTACCATGTCTGATTATAAACTCCGAAACAACTTTGAAGGATTTTCATGCGGTTTTTACTAACATACAGAGAGAATCATAAGGAATGTTAACAGTTTATTAAGGATTTTTGACAAATGCTAAACGGAACGGAAAAAAAGCAATAATAAATATATGAATTAAAGGTAAAAATATAAAAAAAAAACTTATGTCGACTTAGCGAAGCGGGGACGGGCCGCTAGTTTATATTGTATATGATCTGCAAATATTTAAAACAAAAACGTTTTCCCATTAGCAAAACGATTTAATGTAATTATAAAAACGGTCCGCGCTACGCGTTGGAAAAATAAACAGATAAGTCTTTGAGCCATTAAGGCGACGCAGGAAAACGTATCGATAAATAATCAGGTCGGAAAATCAGCCTCGCACATCTACAAAGGACGATTTATATTTAAATATTATTTTTAAACGGAGCGTCACTTGAGTGATCAAAAGACGTGCGCCCCGCTCGGCGCTCGCCGCCCGAGTGACCGTGGTGACGTCACGTGGACGTGAGCGCGCTGAGCGCGAATGATTGGTCAGGGTGACCATAGCTAATAAGGTGTGGCCTCACTGAGCATAGACAACTTTGATCGCTCTTACGCTCGGCTGCCTTAATCTTACAAAGGGTCGCTTATGCATCATAATGGGTTAGTTTAAGCAAAACATTTTTCATGCGAAAAATAGGTTAGTGTGTATTTTTTTACTCGACTGTTCGTGGATGCCTTTGCTGTTGTTTATTTGTGACTTATACGTGTATTTGTAGTTAATAATATGCGCTAGACGTTGCACTTTCTAAATATTTCGACATTCAATACTAAAAATAAAAAATAAAAAGTTCTAAGTTTAACAATGCACGATGCGTCAAAAACGGTTAAGATTTAAGTGTAGAACACAAAAAATCAACAAAAAAGGTTGTCGTGTTTAAAGTTTCCAGGTATACTCTACAACATATCAAAAAATTAGCTCGTTAATTTTAATTTATTTGGCCTACACTAGGACTACCGGATGTTTGTATGATGCTTTTGTATATCTCAATATTTCTATAAACAAAATAACACATCATTCCTTACTTATCACCTATATTCAGAAAGTGTGCAATACAGGGGGCACCTCAGATATAAAACTATGCAAGTATGTTCGAATGAAATGGTATTTTAATACAGAAATACAACAGACAGTGCAGAGCGAAAATCGAGGGGAAGTGACGTCATTTCACACGAGGCGGTCATCCTCGATGTTCATCAATAAATGTTGGATTCAATAACATACATATGTTTGCAATCAACTTCCTAGATATGTTTTATTAAAACTAACTTTATTTCAAACAAACCGACCTCTGGGCAACGCGAATTGAGTTACTCGAACTATAATTTTCGAATGGAAAGTTAATAAAAACATTTGAAAAATCCCTCTGAAACCTAAATTCATTTGATTCCGTTTATAAAAGGTATTTTTAAATAAAATATTGTGAGACTCGGATTATGGGAGCAATACACACGAGGCTGCAGCGGCCTCGTTAAGGTGTGTTTTTACTAGATTATCAATCTACGAGCAAACGCTTGTAATGCTTTTGGAAATACACATCATAATTATCAATTGAGCCGAGATGGCCGAGTGGTCAGATGGTTTTCACACAAACTTACAACTCTTTATTTTACGCTCTTAGGAGCACAATTTTCATAAATGCTTAAATATTACTTATTTCTATATAGTGTTCTAAAAATAATTTCAAATATTTTTTCTTGGTTTTGGTCTAAAGTCATTAAAAATTTCATCTCAAGACGCATTGACGTCTAACCGAGCGCTGGACATCCTCTCGAGCTGAGATGGCCCAGTGGTTAGAACTCGTGGATCTTAACCAATGATTTGAGGTTTAATTTCCAGCAAGCACCTCTTAATTTATGTTTATAATTCATCTCGTGCTCGGCGATGAAAGAAAACATCGTGAGGAAACCTACATGTGTTTAATTTCTTAGAAATTCTTGCCACAAAGAAATTTACAGGCTGTTATCAATTATCAGTACAATTACCAAAAATTAAAAAATTTAACAAAAAGAAAAACCGACTTCAAACAAAACACTACTTTAAAACAAATAAAATATATGCACTTAAAGGTAATAAAAACAATTGCATATTTAACATATTTTTTAGAGTCCTCCTAAGTAAAATGAAATGAAACATATTAGACTACTTAAAAGTCGATTTACGATTATATAACGTAGTTATAGTTATTGTTATATTTGGAGCCGGTGTCCGAGGGTCTGGAGACTATCAAGTTTATATTCGAATACGCTTTATTGAACGGTATTATTGTTAATAATAATTCTATATTATTATGATTTTGTTTCATCTTGTTATTATTTTAAATTATGTTGTTTTCATAATAATTAATTTCAGATTTGCATAAGATTGCCTCGAATAACCATTATTTACCTTGTGTGTTCCCCTGTCTTAATTTATTAAGCGGCACAGTGTATCGCTTCTTTTTTAAATTCTGTTTAGTCCATATTAAATGTGCCTGACGCAGTCTCCTATGGTTGCAAGAGCTCATATATTTAGAACACGATGTAGGAGCTCATTTGCGACTTTCTTGCCGTTACTTCACAGGAGGCTTTTTTGCGAAACGGTGGTATTATATAATTATCGACGATTCAAAAACGCTTCATTGTGAAGTTACATGAAAAAAATTGGTTTAATTTGATTGATTAATCAACAAATACATCATTACATAGTATAAAACAAAGTCGCTTACCGCTGTCTGTCCCTATGTATGCTTAGATCTTTAAAATCACACGATTTGGATGCTTTTAATGGGTAGATTGATTGAAGAGAAAGGTTTACATGTATAATACATACATATAGTTTAAAGTATATTTAGTATCAGCATTGCACCCGTACGAAGCCGGGCGGGCTATTATATACATAACCTAGTCAGTGAAGTTGGAAGATGTTTTCTGTCAATGTTTTTCCAACACCGCGTGACGTCACAATGGCTGTCAATTCCGCGTGTGTGGACGCGGCTTTAGTCCGTACAGATATTTCACGAATGAAAAATTTCGTGCGAGTGAAATAGGATTATTATTTGATCCTTCTCCTCTTTGAACCGGTTCAGCGACACGTGAGGGGCGACGTCTGATCGATTACCGACCCAATTGCTCGGGAATACAGTCCAATTTGCATCGATCGACGGATTGTGTTTTGTGTGCGATGAAAATTATTTGGAATATATTTTAGGTTGCGAAATTTACATGTAGGTAATTTGTGTGCATTGCTTAGTCAGTTAATGGGGTAGCGGGGTCTATTCTGGGTCGCGATGAATATTTGTTGTCGTTATTAATCGTCAGTAAGCGCTTCAACGTGACAACTATGGGAGTTGTTTCATGAAGTGTCCGATCGTTTTGTGGTGAGCTTAAACGCTATAAATCCAGAGGTCCAGTAGCGTTGGTACGGCTGGGCAGTTATGGCCTTATAAATCATGATGGTATATTATATATGTTGAACTGTAAATGTGTTGTCGTGTTGTGTTTTTTTTAAGGGTTGTTGTTTTGTTTTTGTTGATTTTTTTATCTTAATTTCCACTGGTCGGATATAAATCATGGACTTAAGTGAACATCATCTAGTTCCTACTATAAATCGGCTTAAATTTTGAATAGTCTGACTGTACACATTCTCATACTCAAATCAAATCAAATCACAATCAAAATAAACTTTATTCGAGTAGGCTTTTACAAACACTTTTGAATCGTCATTTTACAATTAAGTGAAGCTACCACCGGTTCGGATTCTACCGAGAAGAACCGGCAAGAAACTCAGTAGTTACTCTTTTTCAACATTTAAAAATACAAAGTCATGTTAGTTAGGTACAATTATTTAAATTAATATATCCTGCTTGGAAGTCAACAGGTATTAACTCCACGATTTTTTATCGTCTACAAAATCTTTTATCGAATAATACTGCCGTACATGTTTCAGTGTTTCACTTTCTGTTGTTGACGTACGCGTTCGTAAGTCAGTAGCTTTAAGTCATTTTAATTAACGCGTAGGGATTATCGGCTGTAGAGTAAATGTGTTTTTTTTTTTAATTTTTTTTTATCGTATATGTTGGCGGACGAACATATGGGCCACCTGATGGTAAGTGGTCACCATCACCCATTGACAATGACGCTGTAAGGAATATTAACTATTCCTTACATCGTCAATGTGCCACTGACCTTGGGAAATAAGATGTTAAGTCCCTTGTGCCAAACCGGAACACAACAATACTGCGTTCTGTTATTTGGCGGTAGAAAAACTGATGAGTGGGTAGTACCTACCCAGACGGGCTTGCACAAAGCCCTATCATCAAGTAATTGTTGTTTGTAGGTGAAAAAAATATCTACATATTTCATTTGGCACTCTGCGTATTATGCTTACTTCTGAAAGGTAGTACTTTTTTTTTTAAAATAAATAAATATGAGACAACATCACATACATTACTCTGATCCCAATGTAAGTAGCTGAAGCACTTGTGTTATGGAAATCAGAAGTAACGACGGTACCACAAACACCCAGACCCAAGACAACATAGAAAACTAATGGTCATCTACATCGACTCGGCCGGGAATCGAACCCGGGACCTCAGAGTGGAGTACCCATGAAAACCGGTGTACACACCACTCGACCATGGAGGTCGTCCAGTACTTTAAGAATTGGATGTAGCAATATCTACAATATAGGCAGCTTTGCACGGGTGCAATGCTGATACTAAATATACTAAAGAATGTCATCATATATAAAGTTATATACATAGCTTTTGTCATTAGACAATACAAACCGCTATATCCCTGCGTTCTAAATATGTCATATATTCAAAAATATATATTTAAATTACATGCTGTAAAAAAAATGTACAGCATTTGGTGTTTTAAAATTGCTTGATGTTTATGTATGTAATCAGATTGATTTGACAAAATAAATGGAAATAGTTGTGACAACAATTTATTACGAAACATTTCCGTTTGTACTTCGAGTGAGGTTCGAAGCGTTATTAGTATTTCTTACACGTTAAAAAAATAAAATTATGCCTTTAATTTCAAATACGAACATACTTCCGGTAGCGAATGCAACTTCCGGCAGCTTCTTACAAATGCGATATACTTTCAGACCTCTTCTTTTTCAACCGACTTCCAAAAGGAGGAGGTTATCAATTCGTCTGTATTTTTTTTTTTTTTTTTTTTTTTTTTTTATGTTTGTTACCTCATAACTTTTTACTGGGTGGACCGATTTTGATAATTTTTTTTTTGTTTGAAAGGTAGTGCTTCCCGTGGGGTCCCTTTTTTTTATTTTTTTTTCCGATGATGGAATCCATGTGAAAACGACATAAGTCTTAAATTTGCATTATGTATATGCGCGACAAATAGGTGAATAACTGAAAATCACGTTAACCAATTTTGATAATTCTTTTTGTATTATAAAATATATACTTCAAGGGTAATTTGGTGAAAGTTTGGTAAGGTTCTGAGCACAGGATCCATGACAAAGTAACGGAACGGAAGGGAACGGAACAATTCTGATGAGCACGTTAGCGATACTCGGTCGAATCTTTTATTTATAGGTTATTTGGATATTTGAGTCACCTTCCGTAATGTGGTTATATTTATGTAATTATCATAGTCGAATATTATAATCAACTAGCTACCCACCCCGGCTTCGCACGGGTGCAATACTGATACTAAATATACTACAGAATTTGTTTATATACGACATCACATCGCAAACTTCTAAAATTATCAGTGTTTCTTTACTATATTGTTCATGTATTATATACACAAACCTTCCCCTTGAATCACACTATCTTTTAAAAAAAACCGCATCAAAATCCGTTGCGTAGATTTAAAGATATAGGGACAGAGAAAGCGACTTTGTTTTATACTATGTAGTGATGGAACTCCTATACGGCTCGCAGTTAGGGTGCGATATGGAGCAGAATTTCTTACTATCTTTAATCAAATTTTGTGTATGTTATGTGATGTCATATGATGTACGAAATATAGTTGGTCTTTTTCAAAGCTTTTTTGCTGAGTTCGATTACAGCTCTTTCGAGGGATCCTTGTAGTTTACGCCGCGTGACGTATTAAATCCGCATTTTCGAAAGTCTATTTTTGCTTTATTCGCAAGTTTCCTTTGAAATTGTCCTCGAAGTAGTTTCTGACTCATATAAACGGAACGCTTAATCTATCCATATTAAAAAAAATTAGTTAGTCAACATCAGCTTCACTTAAAATCAAAAAATAAATAAAATTTTAACAAAAAGAAAAACCGACTTCAAACAAAACACTATTTTGAAACAAATAAAAATGTACTAAAAAGTAATAAAAATAATTGAATATTTAACATATTTTTGAGAGTCCTCCTAGGTAAAATGAAATGAAAAATATTAGACTACTTAAAAGTCGATTTACGATTATATAATGTAGTTATAATTATTGCTATATTTGGAGTCGGTGTCAGCCAACCTACACTATATCTATCAAAAAACAATACGAGAATACTTTAAGAAATATGTTTCTTACAAATTACCTTTTATACGATATTATACTGGGTCAATCAAGAGGCTCGTATCGCTTCTTTCTTTTGATTGTTGAATCGTGTACCCGTGGCTGACACCGGCTCCAAATATAGCAATAATTATAACTACATTATATAATCGTAAATCGACTTTAAGTAGTCTAATATTTTTCATTTCATTTTACCTAGGAGGACTCTCAAAAATATGTTAAATATTCAATTATTTTTATTACTTTTTAGTACATTTTTATTTGTTTCAAAATAGTGTTTTGTTTGAAGTCGGTTTTTCTTTTTGTTAAAATTTTATTTATATACTGTCTTGTCACTTGATATTATCGTACCTCCGGCCACGTTCTGAGAACACGTGTTCAAATTTGCTCATTGTGTGTTTGTCTTGTTATTGGTATGTATGTTTGATTGAGTGCTCTAGTCTCTAGAACTAAAGTAAAGTAAAAGTAAGTTAAGTATACAGATTAAGGCCTTTTCTTCCATTAAGGAGAGGGCTTGGAACATATTCCACCACGCTGTTCCAACGCTGTTGGTGGAAAGCACATGTGGCAGAATTTCTATGAAATTTGTCACATGCAGGTTTCCTCACGATGTTTTCCTTCACCGCCGAGCACGAGATGAATTATAACCCAAATTGAGCACATATATATAGTGGAGCTTGCCTGGGTTTGAAATCGCAATCATCGGTTAAGATTCACGCGTTCTAACCATAGGGCTATCTCAGCTCAGAACTACTGGTCCTATTTTAATAAAATCTTTCAGTGTTACATAGACTACTATCGAGAAAGACCACAGATGATATGCCATCACGCTGCGACTGCTCCTATTAATGAAGCCAAGCGAAGTCGGGACGAGTTGTTATATTCTAATATTTGTGCGGCTTCGCACGCATTTTAGGGTATTAGTTGTCATGTTTTAGGCAAGAAAGTAGCCTTTGTCCTACCTTGGAGTTCAAGTTTGCTTAATACCAAATTTCATCATATTCGGTTCAGTGGTTTGGTCGTGAAAAACCGAAAGACAGATTATTAGAGAGTTACTTTCACATTTATAATAATAAAGTATAGATTATGGAGTAATGTAATGTAAAAGTAGATAAGATAGTTGCTACCTCGTACATTGGGTTTATACCGAAAAGCTACCGGAAGTCGAGTTAGCTTCTCAAAAAACAAGCTTTCAAACGAGAGGTTTCGGGGCATCCGGTTTAACTGGAGTACTTTTCACTATAAAAAATATACAAGAATGGTACTCAAATTGATGTTGATACATATATTTTTAAATGTATCATGTGAACACACAGCACGCATTTACAAGAACAGCTGACGAACACGGCGCGCGTTTATGGTGCAATAATGTATACAGATACACGCCTGGAAACGCAAATGCAATATAGCAGTACAGTATTTTAATGGTGAGAGGCAGAGGAGCAAATGACTCACCTGATTGTAACTGGCCATTCTAGTTTTTTGATTTTTTTTTTCGCTGGAAAAACGCATTACGCGCTTCCCCCACGTGATGGAAAGGGGGGGGGGGGGTGTGGGACTCCCCGGAGCCCTGGACGCCGAGTGCGCCCAAGTACACCGGGTTTACCCACTAAAAAACCAGCGGTACCCTCTCCGTCTTTCGGCGGACGCCACGGGATCGCTTACGCATGCTACCGTGACGCCCTGACGGTGTGCCCTCTAACACTTTTCTCGCTCCCGCTCCGCAGCTTCCTTCTGTGACATGACACTTTCGGAGAAGGAGCGCTTCTCTGACCAGCACATCTCGCTACCGAGCCTGGCGTTGATAACGCTCGGCAACGAGAGGTCTCCGCCCATAGTCACCGCAAGGATGTGCCGCTGGTGGCCCATCGGAGCTTGCTGTATAAGAAATACCACCATCGTCAATGCCGTCAATCGAACTTATAGTTACACTGTCCTACTCACCTTTTAAAGCCGACCACAAGAACTGTTTTGCAACCGTTCACAGCTTTGTTGCTAGGGCACGTGGTGGTAGCTTCGTGCGAGCCCATTTGGGTAGGTACCTAGTTATGAGATATTCTGCTCCCAGCAGCACAAGACTAAGTATTTTTGTGTTAAACAGTGTAACTACAGGCACGAGGGACATAACGACTTAGCTCCCAAGGTTGATAGCGCATTGGGGATGTAAGGAATGTAATATTACTTTTACTGTCATTGTCTGTAGGTGGTGATGACCACCTACCATCAGGTGGAGCATTTGTTCTTCCACTAAGTAGCAGTGACGGACGATTTCTTACACTTATTTCAAACTTCCACTCGTCAAGTGTTCCGAGTGTATTGTACGATAAGCAACTTTGTTTCAATAAAGATTTTATTGGAAAGTAAAACTCCGTAAGTGTATCTAATATTAATGCTTTCGAACCGAAATCAATAATTAATTTGTAACCGTTAACAGGGTTTAGAAGTTCGCTGAAGAATGGCGTGGGCGGTAAAAGATCAGTCGGCGCTTGGTTTTATGTGAACGTTTGCGCTTATCGGCGCTTAAAGGTTCTGCGTGGGCGATTGGCTTGTAAAGAAACATTACTCGTCAAATCTATACAGACTATTATTATTAATAACGCGTATTTTTGATTGTATCAGATTTAAATCGTACTTTACTGCTGTAATCAGGTTTAACTAAAATACCAATTAACTATTGTTGAGTTTTATATGAGTCATTACAAGTTTACATACATACACATATACATTACATTTAGTATAGTATAGTATAGTAGTAGTAAAAAATGTACTATACATAGTATATATAGTACATTTTTTACTTCGAAACGATTACAAAATCAAAATCAAAATAAACTTTATTCAAAGTAGATTCTGCCGAGAAGAACCGGTACGAAACTCAGTAGTTACTCTTTTTCAACATTTAATATAATACAGTCATATTAGTTAATACAATTTTTTAAATTAATATGTCCTGCCTGGAAGTCAACAGGTATTAATTCCACGCCTTTTTATCATCTACAAAATCTTGTATCGAATAATACGCCTTTTTTAGCAATGTATTTTTTATAAACGATTTGAATTTACGAGACGGCAAAGTTAAAAATGTCTGTGGAATTTTATTATAGAAATGGATACCTTGCCCCAAGAAAGATTTATTGACTTTGCGGAGTCGGAAACTTGGCGTTATAAGCTTATCCTTACTTCTAGTGCATATACAATGTTTATCACTGATTTTATCAAAGTTATCAATGTTACTGTGAATATACATGATATTGTTGTAAATATATTGCGACGCAACAGTGAGTATTCCTACTCTGTTAAAAACATCCCAAAGAGAGTCTCTAGCTCCAAGATTATAAATAAACCGAATTGCTCTCTTTTGTAAAATAAAGACTGATTCAATGTCTGCAGCGTTACCCCAAAGTAATATGCCATATGACATAATACTGTGAAAATAACCAAAATAAACTAAACGAGCGGTATCAATATCAGTTAGTTGTCTAACTTTTCGAACCGCGTATGCTGCGGAGCTGAGTCTCCCTGTTAGGGAAGACAAATGGGGACTCCATCCGTTGGGAAAAACCGCCGGCGAAAGCTGGTTCCACAAAGTGGTTGTGCGAGGCAGAAAATGTCTAAGAAATCGCGCTGTTGTGGATTTTCGGACATCAAGATGGTGCGGGGGAAACTTAGAATTTTGACGAGATGTCCGAAGGTGAAATTCAGCAGCCGGGATTAATCCGAACAATTCCTCGGAACATTCCCCGTGAAAAATTCGGTAGAAGATGCAGAGTGATCCAACATCTCTAAGCAAAGCCAAAGGATCAAGGAGATCGGAAAGGGCTTGATCGTCGATAACTCGAGCCGCTCTACGTTGGATGCGGTCAAATGGAAGGAGCTGGTACTGGGGAGCACCCGCCCAGAGGTGAGAGCAGTACTCCATGTGAGGCCGAATTTGCGCCTTGTAAAGTTTTAGGCGATGGGCCGACGTGAAATACTGTCTCGCCTTGCTGAGCACACCGAGCTTCTTTGAAGCCAGTTTGGCTTTGCCTTCCAATTGACCGCGGAACTGAACGAGGCTCGAAATATCGACGCCAAGTATTCCGATACTACCTGTAGCGGCTATCGGAATGTTCTCAAATATTGGAGATACGACAAATGGTGTTTTTTTAGCGCGCAAACTTGCGTCTTTTTGGGGTTGAAATGGACTAAATTTAGCTGGCCCCAGTTCGAGACTTCGTTTAACGAAGACTCGATTTCAGACACAAGTTTGTTCCGGTTTTCTTCGACGTTTTCCTGAGAAATATTAGCGCGGCCGGTGTATAAGGTGTCAACGGTACTGTCGTCTGCATAGCAATGAATGTTCCCAATTTGCAACAAGTCATTGATATGCAGAAGAAACAAAGTGGGTGATAGAACGCAGCCTTGTGGAACACCAGCATTGATGAACTTTAAGTCAGAGCATGCACCGTCGACTACGACCTTGATGCTCCGATCTGCCAAAAACCTGGTAATCCAATTGCATAATTTCCCGTGAAGCCCATAGGAAGGAAGCTTCGAAAGAAGCGCTTTGTGCCACACGCGATCGAAGGCCTTCGCTATGTCCAAGCTGGCTGCTAATGCCTCACCCTTGCTCTCAACAGCGCTTAATAACGCTTATGTCATTATATCTTAGATAAATAGTACATATACTCTTGCAAATGGAACACCATTTATTTCACAAAAGTAAATTAGAGGAAGACAAATGCAAAAGTAAACGAAATATAAAGCTACTTGTAGTAGTACTAGCTTCTGCACGAGGCTTTCCGCGTAGATTTCTGACCGTATTTTTTCCAAAATAAAATGTAGCCTATGTTAATCGTGAATATTGTAGCTTTCAAATAGTGAGCCTTTTCATTACAAACAAACAAACAAAGTATTCCTCTTTATAATAGTGGTCTAGAAGTATTCGAAAACTAAGTCTCCACTCGCAGCCACAACGCTACCACGACGAGCGCCGCGACGAAATGAGCGATTCTGACGAGGGCATCTCATTTTACGCGTTTCTCCCCCATTACTTTAGTCTTGCTTTATATCTTACGAGCAACCTGTTTTTTACTACTAAAATACTGATAATAAATAAGCCACAAAAGATGTTACGACATCACATTCCAAACTTCTAAAATTATCAGTGTTTCTTTACTATGTTGTCCATTTATTATATACAAAAACCTTCCTCTCGAATCACTATCTGTTTAAGAAAAACCGCATCAAAATCTGTTGCGTAGTTTTAAACATTAAAGCATACTTAGGAATATAGGGAAAGAGAAAGCGACTTTGTTGTAAACTGTGTAGTGATAAAGTAATGATGATAAAAAAAAGTAAAGTAAAGCAACAGCCTGTAAATTTCCCACTGCTGGGATAAGACCTCCTCGTCCATTGAGGAGACAGTTTGGAATATATTCCACCACGCTGTTTCAATGCGGGTTGTTGGAATGCACATGTGGCAGAATTTCGATGAAATTAATTTCCTCACGATGTTTTCCTTCACCGCCGAGCACGAGATGAATTATAATCACAAATTAAGCACATATGTATATATATATAATGGGTTGAACCCGCAATCGTCGGATAAGATGTACGCGTTCTAACCACTGGGCCATCTCAGCTCTGATGATGATAATGATACAATGTTTATTCCTTGTTGTAAAAACGCGACGCACGTCTGTCGCTGCATTAACTAACCTCAGTGGTGTGAGTTTAACGAGATTTAAGTCGTCATATTTACTTTCTTTGAAGAATTTAACAGATTTATATGAAAGATTTGGGTAATATAATTATTCGCAACGAATATTTAATTTACTTGTTTATCTAAACAAGTTAATCTCGCGACAAGCTTTTATAAAAGCTTTTGTACAAGTTTAAATTTTTTTTTGGCTAATTTAAATAAAAGTTTGTTTAAAAAAAATGTTTTTTTTTTTTTACATTTTATTTACTTTTTAGTTATTAAACTAGCAGTCGCATCTGATTACGTCCTTTCATTTCATATCTATATTAAAGGTAAACACTGAAAATTTATTCCGCCATATTATTTTCAGTGACGTCACTTTATTGTTATTTTTATTTTTATTATTTATTACATACGTGGCAAACGAGCCGGAGGCTCAGCTGATGGAAAGTGACTACCACCGCCCACGGACATCTGCAACACCAGGGGGCTTGCAGGTGCGTTGCCGGCCTTCAAGGAATGAGTACGCTCTTTTCTTGAAGGTTCCCATGTCGTATCGGTTCGGAAAAACCGCCGGCGAAAGCTGGTTCCACAGAGTGGTTGTGCGAGGCAGATTATTGTTTGACTTATTCTCAACAAATCCTTTTATTTCATTTTCATATTGTGGGAATTAATTTAAAAAAATATCCGCCACCTTGGGTGTTTCGTCACTCAGCATTTAAACGACATCACATAGTTAGCCCTGCATTGCTGCCAAAACTGAACATAAATACAAAATTTCAGCTCAATCGGTTAACAAATCTTCTAAATTGAGCTGCAAATTTTCGCCCATTCCTAATTATACATATATCAAGTTAAATAAAAAGCTCGTAAAACCAGCTTAACATGAGAATGTAAAGCCTGTTTTTAATTCATGTGATATCATATTCGAGTGTATTAAATGTTCGCTCCGTTTGAACAATACGGACGAAAATGGAAATGGCCGCGTCCGGCTGGCGAGCTGCGAATGAACAACAGAGGGAACATCACACAGCGTTTGGCTCGTGATCCCCGACGCGGCAGGAAACCTCATTAAAACCGACCAAGCGCTGGCTACGTGACGCGCAAGCCTTATTAGAGCTTTGAATTTTTGATGCGCACTTAAATGGTTTTTATTTCACATGTATGTACCGACTTAAACATACATATATTAAATACCGTACCGAGATCACTACGTATATTCTCTTCTATATACTCTACAACAACTTGTAACTTTCCCACTGCTGGGCTAAGGCCTCCTCTCCCTTTGAGGAGGAGGTTTGGAACATAATCAACCATGTTGTTTCGTGCGGATTGGTGAAATACACATGTGGCAGAATTTCTATGAAATTAAGATGTATTATAAACACAAATTAATCACTAGAATATTCAGTGGTGCTTGTGTGGAGTGAACCCGCAATCATCGGTTAAGATGCACAGGTTCTCACCACTGGGCCATCTCGGCTCGGCATGTACTCTACATTCGAAGCTATTCATGGAATCATGTTTGAAGTTGTCGTTACCTGAGATGACCTTGTTGGTCAAGTGGCTATACGCCAGAAGATCATGGTCCTAGTTTCAGACCCAAGGTCAGGCTGTTCAATTTTCCGTCCCATCAAATCATGAGTATGGGAGAAGAAAGTACACCTGTGTTTGCGCACAAACCTGTGCATTATAATGTTCTTGAGTAGTTGGTAGGTCTTCCTTGAAATTGGACAACTTCATCTTCATTTTTTGAACAACTGTCGATAGTATAAGTATTTCAATTATGACTGAGCCGAGATAGCCCAGCATAGTATGTTATTTCAATTTAATTCTGCCTCATGTTTTTATTTGAATTAACTTTGTATTTTTAAATGTTGCAAAGGAGTAACTTTCTTCTGCGTTCCAAAACTGCGGTAGAGAACTGTTATAGACCTCGTCCCCCTATGAGAAGGTATGAAGCTTATTCTAGCACGCTCTTCCAATGCGGGTAGGTGGATTCTCATGTGGCTGAATTTCATTGCAATGGGACACATGCAGGTTCCCCCACATTATCTTTCTGCACCACCGAGATAAAGATGAATTATAAACACAATTTTCATGTATTCGAGCGTAAAGCAGCGCGTCGCAACACGTATGCGAGCCGACTGCGTCGCGAATCGTTTGCCAAAAAACGTTCAAAAATCGAATTCCGCGCCATTTCTATCTCTCACGGTTCTGATTTCGTTTATCGCCTGATTGATTTAATTTCCTTTTTTTTTATACGAAATACTGGAATTTATAGTCGATTCGACGCTCGGTAAAAATATCTGTTATTTTTTAGAATCAATCTGATCGAGAAGTGTGTCTGTGTCAACATTAATAGGCTATTTGACAATCCGAAAAATAAATTGTGAATTATTGTACTCAGTGTATATTATGAATTTAAAAATGGTTATTTACTAACGAAAGTTGAAAATAATACTTGATTTATTTAAAAAATCACTAAATAAAAATGCTTGTCACGTGACACAAAACGCTCCTGATTGGCAGGGCCTATGATGAAGTCATTTTGTTGTAAACCTTGCATACGTACCACAGATTAAAATACAGCAAAGTGACGTCACCAACCCCATTGTAGCGTCATATTGTCCAAGTACCATTTTCGGGCGTCATTTAAATATGGAATTTTTAATATGATATTTTTCGGCAAATATGTACTAGAAATAAAAAAATCAAATTTTACTGGGTTCCTTGACCTCTACTAAATAATATAAGATGGATTTTAAAAACCAGTCAAATAGCCTATTTTGCCATTTATGTGATTTAATGTGTCATCAATGAAACAAATGAATCGCGTTTAAACAGGTTATTACTATGAACTTGGTATAATATTTTTCAAATCATCATTATCAGCCAATCACTACAGCACCACGTTCCGGTCGTCAGTCTGCCTGCACTGGAATTTGAGTGTTAACGCTCTACATATATTTGGCTTGATTATTTTGTCGATTCGTGTGTTATTTACCGTAGATGTGATCGAAAATGAAAGGCAACGGGGGACACATTTCTGCCGATTTGTTGAGATTTAAGACTCTAGAAGGTAGATTTTTTAATGGTTTATTTTATAAGTGTCTGCTAAGTGCTAAGTATTTTCAACCGAATTCATAAAGGAGGAGGTTATTAATTCGTCTGTATTTTTTTGCTGACACCATAGCTGACACCGGCTCCAAATATAACAATAACTATAACTGTGTTACATAATCGTAAACGGTCTTTTAAGTAGTCTAATATTTTTCATTTCATTTTACTTATGAGGACTGGTAAAAATATGTTGAATACGCAATTATTTTAATTACTTTTTAGTGCATATTCATTTGTTTTAAAATAGTGTTTTGTTTGAAGTCGGTTTTTCTTTTTGTTAACATTTTTATTTATTTTATAATCTCTTCGGAAGCGAGATTAAGTCTTGTATGAATTTTACTCATACGACACAGGGGTGAGCCAGTAGTGAGTATGTGATTGTGTTACTTTGGGGTAACGCAACATTGAATTTTTATTGAATATTTTTTACTTTTGAATAGTTTTTACTTTGCTAAAAAGAGCCAATTCTGCTCGGTATACATTCCGAACTGTAGCTTTACTTAATATATTTTTGTATAATAACGATTTAAATATGTATGTAAAAGCCTACCTGAATAAAGTATATTTAGATGTTGTTACATGTCTTGAACAAAAAAAAAAATATATGATTTAAAATGTACTCAGAATAGATTTACTTTATTTGAAATTTATATAACTTTGCATATTGCTTGTCAAAGGTTTATTAAGGTTTTTCAAGGTTTTATGTATGTAGATGTTACAGATGTCCATGGGCGGTGGTGATCGCTTTCCATCAGGTGAGCCTACTCATTTGCCTCCAATAAGATAAAAAAAGATTGCAAAAAAGTTGGGCGTTAGTATTAATTTCAATAATAAGTGATAATTTAATAAAGTGAGTTATTGTCGATAAAGAAATTATTGAGATTTTTGCCGGTTCTAATTCTAAATTCTAAATTTACTTTAATTGTGTGTAATCATGATTTTAAAATGCTCACATAGCCTTATTCGAATAAAGTATATCTTGATGTTGATTTTGCTTTGAAATACTTTTAAAGTAAGCACTTTAGTAAATAACACAGCGCGGACCAGATGGCCGGTTCTGCAATTCGGTCGCTGGTAGCGGAACTGTGAGCGAATATAGAAATGAATACGGAAATATACGACGGAGTGCGACGAGGGGCGCCGTCCTCGCGGATTACATTTGGACACACAAATATTATCCGGCGCTTATAAGGTTTATTAAATAATATAGTTTTCAGAAAATCTTCAAAATATTGGCACCATTTTTGATTAATCAACAAATACATGTAAGGTTTTGATTCATGACTTCGTTTAATTTGCTATTTTCACAAATAATTTAAGTTAGAAATAAAAATGTATTTTACTAGTCGATCAATTAAAGTTTCGATAGTTAGATGCTGATTGGGCTAAATCTGCGATAGCCAATTAGGAGCGTTGGCTAATCACAGCGACTACTTTGACATAGTGGAGCTTGGCTAGATAACGGCAGGTACATTGGCTTGAGCATTTAATGAGAACACAGTTATAAAGTATAATAATTGTTATAATTAAAGAAAGTTGTTATACTATGAGATGAAATATATAAATTGTATAATTATATTATATCCGCAGACATTTTTAACTTTTCGTTTCATAAATTCAAATCGTTCGTAAAATAATACATTGGTAAAAAAATTCATATTATATATGATCAAATGAACTTCTTGAAGTGAACAACAACAGCCTTTAGATTTCCAACAGCTGGGCTAAGACCTCTACTCCCTGCGAGGAGACGGTTTGGAACATATTCCACCATGCTGTTCCAATGCGGGTTGGTGGAATGGACATGTGGCCGAATTTCGATGAAATTAAACACGTGCAGGTTTAATCACGATGTTTTCCTTCACCGCCGAGCACGAGATGAATTTTAACATACAACAATTAAGAAACAAAAATTAAGCACATGAAAATTCAGCGGTGCTCACCTGGGCTTGAACCCGCAATCATCGGTTCAGATGCACGCGTTCTAACCACTGGGCCATCTCGACTTAGTGAAGTTCTATCATTATTATATGAGTCGCTTCTTTCGAAGATAAAATTCGATGCAATTACATCAAATATGTAATTCGATTCAGATTCAGTGGTGCTTGCCTGGGTTTGAACCCGCAATCATTGGTTAAGATGCATGCGATCTAACCACTGGGTCATTTCGGCAGTCCCTATATGTATATATTTACAAGTACTTTAACTTTGATTAAGATGAACTTGGCGCCGTATTTCATAATGATTTTCAAATACAAGACTGAAATTTATTAATTGACAAACTTATAAGTATATTTGTAATATTAAAATAGAAAAGAATACTTTTGTTTAGGATTACGGAGTTCGCGAAGTCGGTGTTATGAGTTGGTTTTACGTTCAGCGGCATCCGGTCGCATCTAATCTGAAGAGGCGGCCGAGTGTTAGGTATCGTGTGTTATTTTCTCCATTTACAGTACCTCCTACACTTTGCAATTATTGTATTACGTAATCTATACTCATCGCAAAAATGTTACCTGGTTACAATATTATCATTTATATTTTTTTATTATTTATAAAATGAGCTTTATTGCTTATGATTTCCCGCTAAATTTCAGCAGGATGAAACTTAGCGGGAAATCATAAGTAATAAAGACTCAAATACAGCCAATTTGCCAAAATTGCATGTCAGTAAGAACTTTCAAATTTTATAATTAGATACAATTATTTTATATTTGTAAAAAATATATTTCTGGAAAGAATGACGTCATGGAAACGTCATGGAACTTGTGACATGACGTCGGATAGGGTCGTATGGAAGAAGAAGACATTCAACAACTCCAAGTAAATTGGAATAAGGGCAGGTAGATGATGAGCATGATGATAAGTAGATACGTTTCGATGTTGATAGAAAACTGAATATCTTTATCTTTTTCTGCAACGTATATTAATATTATAAATGTGAAAGTAACTGTGTCTGTCACTTTTTCACGACCAAACAGCTGAACTAAATTTGATGAAATTTGGACATGGCTACTTACACAAATACACAAGGACATAGGCTACTTTTTTGCCTGACAAATGACCCCTAAAATGCGAGCCAAGCCGCGGGCGACTAATAGTATTTCATATAATTAAAACTTCAATATAAGCTCTACGCTTCTAAATCGTTGACGGCGTTGTATACGCGGCTGAGCAGATTACATAATACATCGCAATTTTAAGGGCTCCGTTTGGGTACCCGCTTTCCATTTATTCAGGCAGCGATCCCTGGAGGCGTCACACATGTCAACATCCTGTCATTTAATTGGAAGAACGAAATTAGTTTTCTGCTTAAAGTTTTGATATAAAATAGTAATTCGGTACTTACGTGTTAACTTATGTTATCGATATTGGCGTATTATATATCTCAAGATATATTTCCAAAAATGCACTAACCTCCTAACTTTTGATATATACAACATGTAACTACAAGTAAAGCGGTAAGATCATCTTTGTCACACACCCAAACACAAACTCACAACATGCGCACATGCACACACACACACTCACAAAAGCATAAACACTCAGTTATATATACACAAACGCGAGCACGCACGCACATACAAAACAAACAAGACTTCAAATAAAGTCGCCCCACACATCGATGAGTCTCGCCAACAACTCAACTAAAGTAAGGGTTTGTCTCGACTGTGTGAATATCGCCAACTCGAATGACACATGATGACAATACAACCGTCATTTTTAAATTTAGAGCAGGTTATATATATTAGTAAATTCTAAAGAGGATAGTTGTTTATAACAAACCTCATTTGTCAAGATCTTGTAAGAACATACGTACTTAATAATTTAAATCTTAAAAATAATTTGTGGTACCGTCGTTACTTCTGATTTCCATAACACAAGTGCTCTAGCTACTTACATTGGGATCAAAGTAATGTATGTGATGTTGTCTCATATATATTCACATGCGGATTCATATTCATATGCGGAATTAAAATAAACAGTATAAAGAGTGCCTCAATAGTTTGAAGTTAGTTCGCCATCATTGTCGCGATATCATCAGTTATTTAGTGTAACACGTGTTGTCATTGTTTTCAAATACGATTGGTTTAATTATTTCTTAATAGTGATGTTACTACAGTCCTTAAATTATAATCGCCGTCCTCAGATGATGCTGATTTACAATATAATGTAACAAAGAAAACGGTGAAAATTAAGGTGAGTGTTTCCTTTTTTTGTTGGTAGCACAAAAAGTACATTTAAATATATATTGTTGGAATAAACAAGCAACATCAGCGTCAAGTCATACAACTTCCCTATTTAAAAAAAAAGGCGGGAGATTCGTAGTTGACACATTGAGAATTGCAATTATAATTATTACGGTGTAATGTGATTATCGATGGTTATTTGTGTTGTAGACTAAATGTTTTTCTTTTGTGGTAGATTGATTGTTATTTTAAATTAAAGATAATTGTTTTAGAGGTTATAAAAATTTTTCGAAGAAGAAATTTGATGTCAATGTCAAAATAAATTTCGGTTTTAATTTTATTATAATAAAATTATTTATCGATCCATTTCTTATTAAATTGACATCAAGTTTATTCTTAACATCAAATTATTCGAAATAAATATTTGGAATTTCATGATTTACTGATTTCGCTTTTTGTTCTCAGAGGTCGTGACGAGTGAGGCGATGCCAAGCAAGTCAAGCGTCCCTCCGATGAGCCGCTTGCTGTAATGCTGTGCTGCTGACACTCTAGCAGCATAATAGTGACTTTATGTGTTTATAAGTTTATACAGTTAAATGTTATATTCTAATAATGATAGGACAATCATTAATTCCCAGCCGGACCTCTTAACATGTCCCCAATGTACTAATGGGAGGCTATTCAGAAGCCAAAAAGGCTTAAAAATTCATACAACCCGCTGTCATAGCCTTCCATTAGAAAAATCAAATGATACTTTTTCTATTTTACCTACTAATTCGAACAGTGATACAGATTCAATTAATTTTGAAAATCTATTAACAAAATGTCACAAAAATATACCTTTAGTAAAAAGAATCCCTAGGGGAGCGAGAATATCTCTAGCTAGATCTTTATCCATTGTACTTTAAAATTGTCTTTCTAATAGTAATTCGGCATGGCAAAATCTTTTTACGTTTTCTTTTAAGTTTTTTCATGTCGATAAAACCAAAACTGGTTCCTTATCGACCAAATTAAAACAAAATAGTTTATTAGATAAACAAATTTCAATTCCAAAATACTCATCACGACTTCAAAAATTTGATTTAAAGAAAAATGTTGAGAATAAAGCAATGGATGGAGATTTTAAGAATGCAGCTCGCATTCTTTTTTCTAGCGATACCATCGCACCTTTTAATGATATAACGTTAGAATCCTTGCAAGAAAAGCATCCTTTGCCATACCCAACAACTGTGCTTCTGCCCCCGCCTACACAGAACATTTTTTACAGGTTAAGGATGAAGATACCTATGCCGCCATTATGTCATTTTCTAGCGGGTCTGCTAGTGGCATTGATGGTATCACTCCACAACATCTTAAAGATCTTGTGAGTGCCTCAGCCGGTGACGCTGGCAGGGCCCTATTAAGTGACATAACTAATCTTTGCAATTTTATGCTAACTGGTAAGGTGATTTCATCCTTTTTAAAACATTTTTATGGTTCAAGACTTTGTGCCTTTAATAAAAAAGACGGAAGTATCCGTCCAATAGCAATCGGGACCACTTTTCGCCGTTTGGCATCTAAATTAGCATGTAGGCACATAGTCTCCACCCTAAAAACCAAATTTCAACCAATTCAACTCGGTTTTGGAAGCAGAGGTGGTTGTGAAGCAGCAGTACACTCTACTCGTACCTTTCTAAAAGGAAACGAGGCCGAGGTACTTCTGAAAGTTGATGTAAAGAATGCTTTTAACTCCTTAGATAGAGGAACCTTGCTTAACGAAGTCTTCTCTAATCTGCCTGAAATTTACCCATACGTTTGGCAATGTTATAGTTCACCTTCCAAATTATTTTTTGGTGAAGATACAATTCATTCTAATGTAGGCGTTCAGCAAGGAGATCCATTGGGTCCTGCTCTTTTTAGCTTAGGTATTCATAGCTGCATTTCGAATTTAAAATCTAAATTAAACGTTTGGTACCTAGATGATGGAACTATAGGAGGTAAAGTAGATGACGTTATTGAAGATTTAATTAAAATTAAAGAACAATTTGATAAAATTGGTCTTAAATTGAATTTTTCAAATGTGAAATTTTTTTTACGGACAATTTAACTCACAAAAATATTAGTTTGGCAATAGATAAATTTAATAAAATTGCACCTAACATAAAAATTCTTCATAAAGATACACTTTGCCTCCTTGGTGCACCATTATTTGATGAGGGCATAGAGCCTTCTCTTAACGAAAAAATTAAAATATTTTCGGACAATTTTGACAGACTGGGAATTTTAAATTCTCATATAGCTTATACAATCTTAAAACATTGCCTTTTCGTTCCAAAATTAATGTAAATTCTACGTACGAGCCCAATCTGGAAATATCCTAGTCTTACCAATCAAATCGATGCCACCCTTAAAAAAGCTTTAGAAAAAATTCTAAATTTATCTCTTGATGAATATTCTTGGATTCAAGCTACACTTCCCATTCCTTTTGGTGGCATCGGCGTGAGAAAAATATCAAGTGTTGCCCTCCCGGCCTTTCTCTCTTCTGTACATAGCATTTCAGACCTTTGTTCAGAAATTTTAAAATCAAAATCTGTAAAAAACATGGATGTTACTGAGGCGATAGAGACCTGGAAGGTAAAGTGCCCTAATGATGATATCCCTAAGGAAGTTACATAACAAAAACTTTGGGATTCTTCATTGGTTCACGCTACACTACACAGTTTGACACAAAATTTAACAAGTGCTCAAGACCGTGCCAGGCTTCTAGCGTTATCATCAAAAGAGTCTAGTCACTGGTTGAATTCATTACCCTCTAAAAATCTTGGGACACTTTTAGATAATGAATGTTTTCGCATATCGATTGGTCTCCGACTGGGAACACCTCTGTGTTCTGAACACAGATGCCCGTGTGGAAAGGAGGTAGACTCTTTCGGTTTACATGGTCTCTCTTGCCCAAGGAGTTCAGGTAGGCTTTTCCGCCACGGTTCTCTTAATGACATAAAAAGGGCTCTTGCCACCATCGACGTTCCTGCTCTTACTGAGCCTCGTGGAATTAGCCGTGATGATGGTAAGAGACCTGATGGATTAACATTGGTTCCCTGGGAACGAGGTCGGGCCCTTGTGTGGGACGCTACATGTGTTGACACGTTGGCCCCATCTCATATCCGGGAAACAATGTTAAGAGCCGGTGCCGCTGCGGAAAAAGCTGAAGCCAAAAAAATAACTAAATATTCGTGTATTATATCTAATTACTTTTTTGTTCCATTTGCTGTTGAAACGCTTGGCCCTTGGAGTAGTGGTGCAAAAAGCTTCATCAAAAGTATAACACCTCGCCTCATTGCCTCCACTGGTGACACGAGGGCTGGTTCGTTTTTTGCCCAGAGGATCGGAATTGCGATTCAACGGGGAAATGCTGCTAGCATTCTTGCCACCATTCCACGCGGTCAAGATTTATACAGTAACTAGTTTTAGTTCATATTTGTATATATATATTTAAGCATTTAATGTTGTTAATTCTTATGTTAATATTTCGTTTATTTTTAATAAATTAATTGAGAATTGCAATTATAATTATTACGGGGAAATGTGATTATCGATGGTTATTTGTGTTGTAGACTAAATGTTTTTCTTTTGTGGTAGATTGATTGTTATTTTAAATTAAAGATAATTGTTTTAGAGGTTAACTTACTTCCTACTTCTGGATACATATAATTAGTAAGTAAATCAATCATTTAAATCCGAGTCGTAGAAAATTACCAGCGTTCACTTCAGTTGCAATATATATGATTAATTATTACTCACAAACTAGGACATAGACTAAACATAAATAAAATTAAAATAAACTATAGTTAAATTAATAACGTAAATAATTCCTTTTTTAAATGTTTTGATGAAACAAGAAAACATCTAAATCATGGCTAATCTTGTGTAGACAAAGTTCTGTGTAGGGTGGCCGTCAAACAAACTCAAATCCCTACATCGACTGTCATACTCACAGAGAGGCAGCAAAATCGTTTCATATGCGTTCACTGCCCCCGCGGCCACTTGTTGCAAATTAGCAACATTCACTGCTATGCAAACATTTTCGAATAGGGTATACCGGGTATATTTCTCGGGAAAATCCGGGAACAAACTTGTTGCTGAAATCGAGCTTTTGTTAACCAATGTCTCGGATTTGGACCGGCTAAGCCTCGGCCAATTCAACTCCAAAAAGACACGAGTTTGTACGTGGAGATATGCCAAATAGTGGGTACTATTTGGTTCCATACTTTAAACATTATCCTTGCTGCCTCAGCTATCTGAATACTTAGTATCGGCTACACATTCCTTAAAGGCAGAAAGTTACCTACAATTGTTGATAACATCGATGTCAGTCACATTCTATTAGGTGTATCTCTGCTCCAATTCCACACGTCACTTAAAAATAGGAATTTGAAGTTAATTTTGTACCTTTTGACACATCGTTTAAGCCCTTTCATATTCAACTTATGTGACACCATGTGTATGTTAACTAAACGAAATCAAATCGCCAATTTAATTTAATTACAAATAAAAGCTTGTAAAGATGAAGCTCACGTACATCTAGTTAACATTCCCGAGCAAACATTGCTTAATTGATAGCGTTTATAAATTCAATCAAGCAGCGCGTACGAGCTCACATAGCGTAGTTTTAACCCCCGGCGTGCATTCCTCGACTTGGCTGAGCCGGTTTTAATTTCGACACCGCATATTGGAGAAACGTCGAGATTTATGGCTGTTTTTTAAACTGTACGAGGTAGGCGAACTGGCAGCGAGCCACTGGTTGGCGCTGTAACAAATATTATTCCTTATGTACAGCCTGACCTTGGGAACTAGATTGCCTCTCGTGCCTTTTTTATGGTATATGTGGGTTAACGGGTAGATGGGCGGCCTAGAGGTAAATGGTCTCCGTCGCCCATAGACAATGGCCCTGTATGAAATATTCCTCACATCACCAATGCGCCACCAGCCTCAGGAACTTATATGTTATATCCCTTGCGCCTGGAGTTACACTGGCACTAGGAGTACTGTTGTTTGGCGATAGAAGGGCGTATTCGAGCTGTGGGAAATTTACGGACTGTTGTTGTTGTTGATGTTATTGTGATTATTAATTAATAGAGATGAACTCATCGTTCTTGGGTTGTAGTCAGCAGTGTGCAGTCACAGCAACACCAGCGGAATTTAATTACGAATGTAGCCCATTAGAGGAGCTGAAAAAACAGAACGATACTCATCCCGTGCCTCGTTTACACGCTAACATGTACTGGAACGTCTAGCTTTTATAAGAAAGCCTTTGTGAAGTCCAGCATAGTGTTGTGTACAGTACGAACAGAACTGTACTGATGTAAAAAGGAAAGTCATTCCGTGTATGTTAATCTTGAGGAAGTATAGCATACTCCAACACGGATTTTCATACTAATTACTTTATTTACTTGGTGGAAGGGTTTTGTGCAAGCCCGTCAGGATAGGTACCACTCATCAGATATTCTGCCGCCAAACAAGAGTACATAGTGTTGTTGTGTTCCGGTTTGAAGAGTGAGTGAGTCAGTGTAATTATAGATACAAGGGACATAACATCTTGGTGGCGCATTGGCGATGAAAAGTATGGTTAATGTTACTTACAGTGCCATTGTCTATGGGCGGCGGTGAACACTTACCACCAAGTGGCCCATATGCTCGTTCGCCAACCAATAATAAAAATCGCCCAGGTCTTCACCCTAGTGTGAGGAGCGGGGGTGGTAGCAAGAAGGATAGTTAGGATTTGCAGTGGATATACATTCTATACTTTCAACTCGCTCGACGATGAGCAGAGTTCAAACGAGCGATCTTTTTCGGGTCAGCACAAGTATTGTTCTCATTAAAACATTACTTTTTATTAAATCAACTCTTACCTCAACTGTTTAAATTAGTTTATTTCGTGTTTTCATAATATAACCTCTCAGCGGCGATGACACAAATGTTTATTCAAGTAGGCCGATGAACACTTGAATCAACGCGTTACAGGGATACATTGAATGTAAAGCTACAGCTAGTTAGAGCCGAGATGGCCCAGTAGTTAGAACGCGTGCATCTTAACCGATGATTTCGGGTTCAAACCCAGACAACACTATATATATGTGCTTAATTTGTGTGTATAATTCATCTAGTACTCGGCGGTGAAGGAAAACATCGTGAGGAAACCTGCATGTGACTAATTCCATTGAAATTATGCCCAATTTGCATTCCACCAACCAGCACTGGAACAGCGTGGTGGAAGCCAATCCATGCCCTCTCCTTTATAGGAGAGAAGGCAGTTAGGCCAGCAGTGGGAAATTTACAGGCCGTTACTTTACTACAGCGAGTTGGGAATGTGGATTCTTGTCTCTTGATTACGTGTGTACTCACCAGACATTGGCGCAGTATTTTGGAATATGCTCGAAAACTCATCCTTGAGTAGAGGGCAAGCCTTGTATTAGACGTGCTCAAGCCGTTACCATACTACGACAGTCATGTAAATTAGTAATGTTCGGTATTTAGGCAGGTTAAAGAAAACTTCTTTGGTTTTGCTAAACACAAGGAATCGTAGCGGAATGATATTCAAATTTGAAATTTAAAGGAAATAACGTATGTACATAGATGAAAAAGGATTACAAATTTATGTAGAACATCGTGGTTAACATAGACAAAATGTCATAGAAAATAAATGTAGTGCAGGTCCACACGTAGGCGCCAACAAGTAATATTTTCTGTTACCAATTATATACTGTTATAAAATGCTGTGCAGCTTTATAAGCGTGAATCCAGGCGTCCTGGTCACTTTGGTTCTTGAGCAGGAAACGAAGCTTTGCCCTGAAAAGCGATTCTAGAACTTATTTGCTACGCTGATTTAGTCTGGGTTAAATATTCTGAAAGCCGGAGTTTACAGTTTTAAATAACCTACTGTCTGTTCCTACGCACCTGAAAATTGTGTATGAGTATAGGAATCTATTGTTACATTATGTTACTTTGGCTAAACATAACTTAAAATTTTAGAAATAAATCAAATTGTAATAAAATTTAGAAAAGCCTACCAAAAAGTTCAATGAATTTCGATACTCTTCGCGTCAGTGACGTTATCGGTCAATCGATATTTAAAACGAAGTTGAGGAGAGCCGCTACGCTCTACTTTAGTAATGCGACAACTTTAAATGGACGAAGAAACCCGAAGACTTTCACTCGAGGCCCGGGAGGGGGGGGGGGAGGCTCCCCTTTTTGTCTTAATCGAGTCACTACTGAAGTGTTTAAGTTGACTTAGAAAAGGTTCGATTCATTTGTATTATATTTGAAGTTCAACTGCTTCTTTGCTTAAGAAGCTTGTTGTAAGTTTCCCGTACCCTGAAGTATTGGGTGAAATATTGTTTGCATTGTTTGAAATAAACAATTACTGAAGTCTAGCTTTTATATTAAACATTTTGTTTTACTGTTGATGGTTGAAATTTTTTTTATAATATACTAGCACCTCGCCTCGGCTACGCACGGGTGCAATGCTGACACTACATATGCGAAGAATTTATTTATTTACGACATCACATTAGAAACTTCTAAAATTATCAGTGTATCTCTACTATATTGTCTAACATGTATTATATACAAAAAACTTCCTCTTGAATTACTCTATAAAAAAGAAACCACAATAATATCCGTTGTGTAATTTTAAAGACCTAAGAATACATAGGGACTGACAGCGGTAAGCGACTGTTGTATTGTATTACTGTTGTATACGAATTATTGTATCTTTTGTTGGTAGTTCTAAATAAATAAAATAAAAATAAAAAAATAAATAAATTAATAGTTATAGTTAGCTATGTCACCAAATATCTCAGAGTTTGTAGGAGATAGCGCTCTAGAATTACTTGTGACGGTACCCCGCGGTCTGTCGGCCTGTTAACGTCAGACCTGCGTCATTGTCACTCATTTAAGCAGAAGGTTAAAAGATTCTTTTCACGCCGAAACCTTTCTCGGTCTTTTTGTAAACAGTTTCGTCCATTAAATGTGTTTTCCTCAATATATATGCCCGTTATTTTTTTTTAATATACCGGAGTAACTTGCTAAATAATTATATTTACATTGTGTAAACTACGAATTTAGTTATTTCTATATTAAAATATTATATTTATCATCATTCACATTTATCGATTTAATTAACAAAACTTCGTTTTACGAATCGTGAAAGTCGATGTATTTATTATCTGTTTGTTTCGTGGGATAGGAGTATATTAAATGAATACATGTAATATTGGTATTTGATATATTTTTTTCATATTTCGTATATTGGTTTGTGCATTCAACAACAACAACAGACTGTAAATTTCCCTCTGCTAGACTAAAGTCTCCTCTCCGTTTGAGGAGCATAAAGGCTTGGAACATATTCCACCATTTTTCAATGCGGGTTGGTGAAATACACA
The DNA here is from genome assembly GCF_905220365.1 of Vanessa cardui. Taxonomy (NCBI): domain Eukaryota; kingdom Metazoa; phylum Arthropoda; class Insecta; order Lepidoptera; family Nymphalidae; genus Vanessa; species Vanessa cardui. Next base: position 8,108,235 of record NC_061150.1, on the reverse strand, counting down.
TGTGGCAGAATTTCTATGAAATTAGACACATGCAGGTTTCCTCGCGATGATTTCCTTCATCGCTGAGTACTAGATGAATTATAAACACAAATTAAGCACATGAATATTCAGCGATGCTTGCCTGAGTTTAAACCCGCAATTATCAGTTAAGATAAACGCGTTCTAACCACCCGGCAATCTCAGCTTTGTTTCAGATTATACACCAATTGCATTAAAAGTATAGCTACGTTATAAATTTGGATTTCAATGATTGAGAAGTTTAGGTTACTAAATCGGAGTAAAACAATTTATAATTTTTAATCGAAGCATTTACGTTTATTTCCGTTTTACATTCAAAGTTTCTGTCTGCCTCATACGTCTCCAATCAGAGTCGAGGATTCAAAAAACAAAATAAAAATATACTTTGTTCAAGGCTTCGAATTTTCTATGAGTGGGGTCGACGCGGCATCTTAACGTTTTGGCGGGAGATAAGTAGTGGTTATACAGTCTGTGGCGGGAACTTAAGTGAGCAATAAACAATATGGCGGAGCGCTGGATCGAGGTGGATCATTGTTAAAGTTGATATTAAAGAATAATGTTGTTTAATGGAGTTGGATCGGTGTCGTGAACTCGCTTTTGGTTTGTAGCTGTTTGATTGACGTTTTTCTTACTGTCAAGTAAAAAGTAAGTAAAGTAACAGCCTGTACATTTCCCACTGCTGAGATAAGAACTCCTCTTCCATTAAGGAGAGGGTTTGGAATATATTCCACCACGCTGTTCCAATGCGGGTTGGTGGAATGCAAATGTGGGAGAATTTCTATGAAATTAGACACATGCAGGTTTCCTCACGATGTTTTCTTTCACTGCCGAGCACGAGATGAATTGTAAACACAAATTAAGCACATATATATAGTGGTGCTTGCCTGGGTTTAAACCCGCAATCATCGGTTAAGATGCACGCGTTCTAACCACAGGGCCATCTCAGCTGTTTACTTTACTTTTTACTTTTACTTACTTTTTTCTTACTGTCAAGTGATTGACTATTGTAAAACTTTAATTTAATTGTACGAAAGAATTTATGCTTTTTTTTACTTTGCAGTTTCATCAATTCAAATAAAAAAAAAAAAAAAACATTTGTAAAGGTATAGGCATATTGTTCAATACAAAATTATATAGATGATAAAAACGTGGAACTAATACTTTTTGACTTCCAGAAAGGACGTATTACATACATACACAATTGTATTTAACTAACATGACTTTGTATTTCAAATTTTGAAAAAGAGTAATTGCGTTTCTTGTCGGTTCTTCTCAGTAGAATATACATTGCAATTGGTAATTTCACTTAATATAGTTCTTAAACGATTCAAAAGTGCTTGTAAAAGCCTTGAATAGAGTATACTTCGAATTTATAACGAATAATAATGACAGCATTGAAACATGTAAATAGTTTGTGTTTGTATATTTAGTTTATAGGTTTAGTATCCATTGAAGCCACATATCTTAAAGGTTTAATTAAAACTAATTCAGTCTGTCAAGAAAATCTCAGTTGAAATCTGGAGATTGAAGACTGCCAGTTTACCTCACATCTCGAAAAATCTAAAATGCCGAATCTATAAAATTGCGTTCAAAGGCCCCTTGGATTACAAAGCGATCGAACAGACCACAGATCTTCGTTTTCACACATTAATACATTAGCCAAAAGTTTCAGGTTCAAACTTGGGCAAGCATCTAAGTTCCCTTGTGAATAATTTGTGTTTATAATTAATGTCACGCTCGGCGTTGGAAACAAAGTGAGTCTGGTATGTACAGTCAGAGTAAGAAAACCTTCATCGGTTTTCAAATTCATTCCTTTACCAACTCTTAAGCTCTTAGTACCTTTCGAATCTGAACAGCAAATCATTGCGACGCAATATGTCATTCTAGATCGGTAAAGCAGATTATCGCTCACACTGAGCACACGAAAGTAGATCTTAAGGTGACATACCTTTTCTTACCACGATTGTACATATAATGTGTGTCTGAAGCATTAGAGCTCCTTGGTGGAATATATTCCTAAAGTAACACAGGAGACGTGAACTATTTACTTTAAATTTTACTAAAAATAAGTGAATATTATGATATCAAGTAAATCCGACCAGAGCCAGCCGTTCGAGTCTCTTGAGAGACGTGTTCCTAACTCAGGATGAGCGTTCGAATGGAGCCAGTGGACTGGCAACGTTGGCTCGTTCCCCGGGGATGGCTTCGTACGGCGCAGGAACGTAGGATTGAGGACAACATGTTTTTAAATATTAAATACTAGTAAGAAATAGATAATAATAATTTTTATGTATATAACGAGGGTAATTCACTTATTTGAGGTACCTCGTCATCAGAATCTATATTCGACATTGTAGGTAATTAGAAATAATTGTCTCAACACTAATAATTGTAATCGTTTACTATTCACTCACATAACAGATTAACAAAATCTCAAATCTGAATTATCGAAATGAATGAACTACGGAAACGCGATAGGTTCGGTACAGGCGGGTAGCACGACCTCTCGCCTACGTGTCTAATTCTCAAGTGAAGTCTCAATTCGTTTTATGTGAAAACTGAATGTCCGCTCATAGCTGTTAAACTTACCACACCTGTACCGACCATATACATTACTGAGTTCATATACATTAATGAGTACATATTTAAAGCGTCTATAACGTAATGGTTTGCGAGCCGTCTGATATGCAAAAGTTGCAATTTCGATTTTGTATCTTGAAATAGTCTAATGATAAGGATAGAATCCTGCATGATGCACTGTAGAACATGCTGTGTGTACTCTGTTGTAGAGAGTTATAATTTTTTAGAGAGGACTCGCTTATTAAAACTTTAATTAGGCTATATTACAAAATGTTTTACTTATAACTTAGCTATTGAACTGTTTATGTATTTAAATTTAATCTTAAACTTGTATTAAGTAAGTAAGTTAAGCGAGTAAGATTTTTTACATTGGATATTATTTTTCATCATTAATTTTGTGGGAATTTTAGAGAGTACAAAGTCGTTAGTGTTCGAATACGAATTCCTACCAGCGTCCTTTCTGGTCATTTTATTTCGGCGGCTTTGAAATGAATTCCTATCTTCAACCGACTTCAAAAAGGAGGAGGTTATCAATTCGTCTGTATTTTTTTTTTATACATTTTTGGAAAGCGAAGAAAATGGTTATGTTTTTAAAATAATCTGCAGAACAAGTTCTATAATGATTTTTTAGTCTTTAAGGCATTTATAAGGAAACTAAATTTAAAAAATATTAAAATAAATTCGTTTTCCGTCTCCCATTTTTAAATTTTGGCTGAAAATGATTGTTTAAATATTCACAAATATCCAATATTTATTCGTTTTTATAAATCAGAACAAAAAATAGTATTTTATTGATATTTTTTTAATTTTTGAAGTTGAATTTTTGACAAATTTTGAAAAAAGCTAACAAACGTGATAACTCAAAAATGGTTCACTTTTGGATCATGCATATGGGGGTTAAAATTATTGCAAATAGTCACCCCTATCACCTCCTAACGGATATACGTCGAGTTACCAATAACCCTGTATATAGATTTTGTTTATTAAATGTTTTAAATCCTGTAAGGTTATAGTATGAAACCCTCTGATAGCGCCTTCATCTAACCGTCAGAACTTACGGTCGGATAGCGGCTCGCTAATTCACGAGAGAATAAACCATATATAATGAAACAGGCCACGCGTTCACAGCTATTTAAACCCACGACGGTTAATCCGCCTAGTTGATAAACGGTTCACGAGCGATGCGTTCCGAGTCCTTTGAACGCATGCTTTGATCAGCGGCGCGGCGACGCGTGGGCGGGCGGGACCGCCGACGACGCTGCGATTCAATAATCAACTCCACATTATCGTACATTATCGTTTACTAGCGAGCGCCCCGGTTTTACACGGGTGCAATACAACAACAATAACAGCCTGTAAATTCCCACTGCTGGGCTAAAGGCCTCCTCTCCCTTTTTAATTGGGTTGGTGGAATACACATGTGGCAGAATTTCTATGAAATTTGTCACGTGCAGGTTTCCTCACGATTTTTTCCTTCACCGCTGAGCAAGAGATGAATTATAAAGACAAATTAAGCACATGAATCAGCGGTGCTTGCCTGGGTTTGAACCTGCAATCATCGGTTAAGATGCACGCATTCTAACCATCTCTGCTCAACGGGTGCAATACTGATACTAAATCTAATACAGAATTTGTTTATTTACAAAATTATATTATTATATAAGTTATATACAAAAACCTTCCTCTCGAATCACTCTATCTATTAAAAAACACATCAGAATCCGTTGCGTAGTTTTAAAGATCTAAGCAAACGAGCGAAACCGACGTCGATCGTTGTACGCGAAATTCTTCTCCGAAAGGTAGCACTTCTTTTGGTATAAGTTTTATACGCATAGGTTCAGTAGTTATATCAGTTAGATGTTTAAAACACGACTTATTATATGGTAATCTACGAGTATAATTATATTATAAATGTGAAAGTAACTCTGTCTGTCTGTCTGTCAGTCTTTCACGACCAAACCGCTGAACCGAATTTTTAGGAAACTTGCATGCCTTACATAATATGACAGCTAACATCCCAAAACGGCGAGCGAAGCCGCGCTTGACTGCTAGTAATACATACACATATATACGAAATATTACCCATGAAAACTATAGTCTGATTGGAATTTAATTTAGCGTAATTCATCCTTTCGCGACACAGATGTTCACATGATTTATGGAAAATTCAACTTCAATGGGGGTAAAGGGCCCTAAAGGGGAGGAGGAACTTTATATGACCTTTACTTTTTACCTTTTAACCAGCTTTCGCCGGCGGTTATTCCGAACCGTTACTTGGGAACCTACCTTAAAGGCCGGCATTGCACCTGGAAGCTCCCCGGTGTTGCAGATGTCCATGAGAGGTGGTAGTCACTTTGCATCTGACAAAAAAATATATCAAAGTCGCTGGATCGATCCTGATCCTGTGGGCTACTGTCGAACCCAATCCTAACACAAGCTTTAAGTTTAATTTGAGGGATATATAGCAATATTAGGCATTCCTTATAAATGAACGACGAACTTCCAAATTTTTTTTATGATTGTCTCTTATACTGGTACAAGTATTGATTACTTTAATTTTTAATATTTAATCAAAATATTTAAAAGAGTATTTAGTATAGTAATATGTCTTGAGTTAATGAGCCAATTTTTGTGACTAATTGTATAATTAATACGCTAATATTCTCAAATGTAAATAATGATACAATTCGCGATATAGCAAAGCATTTATTAAATGTAATATACTTAATGTAATTAAAATTGCTCTCAAATATACGTAGTAAAGCTCGTCATTAAAGCTACGCCGTAGCTTTCGTAGGATAATTTATTACAAGTATATGTTTTTAATGAATAATCGCGTCTTTGGATCATGTTGCTTGATATAAATATATCTTTAGACTCTGGTTTATCATCATTAGATGCATGAAGAAACATAGTATTCTGTATTATAAAAATAATATTTGAGAATTGCTGGATAAAACTTCATTCACTATTTAGGCTGTAATGTAGGGTCTACATAATAATACTGTATGTTAGGATAAAAATAATTTTCAGCGTAAATCTGATCTATATTGGAGTAGCGTGGTGACAAGTCTTCTTTTTAAGAGCAGATGTCTTAGTCCAGCAGTGGCATATTACAACAAATCAATAACAGCCAGTGGAAACACTGCTGGGCTGAAGCCTCCTCTCCCCTTGAGGAGAAGGCATGGAATATATTCCACCATGCTATTCCAATTCGAATTGGTGGAATACACATGTGGCAGAATTTATTTTAAATTAGGCACATGTAGGTTTTCTCACGTTGTTTTCCATCACCGCCGTGCTCGATTATAAACACAAATTAGCGTTTATAATAATAATCCGCTACCAGATACTATTGCTTTATTTATTTATAACAAAAATTCGATATATTTTCTATTTTTACAGATGATAAAAAAGCGTGCAGTTAATACTTGTTGACTTCCAAGCAGGATATATTAATTTAAATAATTATATTTAACTAACACGACTTTGTATTTTTTAAATGTCAAAAAAGAGTAACTACTGAGTTTCTCATCGATTCTTCTCGATAGAATCTGCTTTCCCAACCGGTGGTAGCTTGTAATCCATGTTAAATGACGATTCAAAAGTGCTTGTAAAAGCCCACTCGAATAAAGTTTATTTTGATTTGATTTGATATATTATTCTTATTGATTTTGAATCTTCCTATATCACTAACAGTGACCACGTTGAAGGCCTAATGGCCGACGACAAACAGACATTAGCCTTTGACAAAGCAATCACATGTAACGCAGCTTCCAGGAACGCCTTCTAATCGTGTTACACTCGGCGATTGACCTCTTTCACTAAGTCTACATTAGAACGTATTTAGGCATGTTTTAGCCTCCAATAAAAACTGTTATTATACAAATACAACTTACATCAAATGGCGTATATAAAGGTGTATTTTTTTAAATTCAATATTCCATTAATTTGACGAAAAACAATACTTACAATTTAATAAAAAAGTAAAACAATGATGTAGGAACAATAGATACGTTATTGTAACTAGGCATTATTGAGGATTCAAATATCGAATACAACAAAAACAATAAATACGGATTAATGGGCCACCTAATGGTTAATCAATATAACAATCAAAATATACTCAAGGTAAATTTTAGAGTAGGCGTTAACGAGCACTTTATAATCGTCATTTAACAACTGTATTAGCTAGCACCGTTTTTAAATGTTGTAGTAAGTCTTTTCCAACATTTGTATTACAAAGTTATGTTATTTAGATACCACTATATATAATATATTCTGCTTGAAAGTCGACAAGTATTAGCTCCTCGACTCGACAAGTTTTAGCATCCCAATATTAATTTAAGTTTCCTTAGTAAAATATTTGAATTTTTGAATAGGCAAAGTTAAAAAAATCTGTGGAATTTTCTTTCCAGTTAACTGCTCAAATGTACTTAACGCTCTATAATCAACTAAAATAAATGTCCTTTCATCTTATTTACAACGATAAATATCTAGTCGATTCAGAATCGTGCTACATTTAACCATCGCCATCTATCGGCAGCAGATCGTAATTTACGCAATATGAATAGAAAGAAGTATTTTTTTATGGTATAGGTTGGCGGGCGAGCATATGGGCCACCTGATGGTCTGTGGTCGCCATCACCCATAGACAATGACGCTGTAAGGAATATTAACTAATCTCACATCGTCAATGCGCCACCGACCTTGGGAACTAAGATGTTATGTCCCTTGTGCCTGTAGTTACACTGGCTCACTCACCCTTCAAACCGGAATACAACAATAGTGAGTACTGTTGTTTGGCGGTAAAATAACTGATGAGTGGGTGGTACCTACCCAGACGGGTTTGCACAAAGCCCTACCACCAAGAAAAGTATGCATGTCATTACAATGTATAAAACAAAGTCGCTTACCGCTGTCTGTCCCAAGGTATGCTTGGATCTTTAAAAATACGCAACAGATTTTGATGCGGTTTTATTAATTGATGGAGTCATGCGAGAGGCAGGTTTTTGTTTGCAAATACATCTATACATACAATAAAATTGGAGTGTCTGTTTGTAATATGAAAATAGCCCTATTTTACTCAATGCATATGTATGTTTACACGGTACATATACCAAAATAACATTTTTTACAATTTTTTGGCGGCCTGTCTGTCTGTTTGTTCCAGCTTATCTCTGGAACGGCTGGATTGATTTTGACGGAACTTTCACTAGCAGAAAACTGATATAATTGGGAGTAATTTAGGCTACAATCGTATTTTTTTTTGATAAATTCAAAAGCGTACAAGGTCGCGGGCATTGCTAGTGGACAATATAGTAAAGAAGCACTGATTATTTTAGAAGTTTCTGTGATGTCAATAATCAGATTCTGTAGTATTTTTAGTATCAGTATTGCACCCGTGCGAAGCCGGGGCGAGTCGCTAGTAAGTTATAAGCCAAGGAGGAAGGAATATGAATTTTCCCTTGACCTAAAGTTTGATTGATGTCAAAGTAGGGTTGATAAATCGAATTTAGAATCATTCTATACTGATGGTCGACGTCCAACCGCTCAGTGATGTCGGCCATGTTAAGTGGATTACGGGGGGAATCACAATTAAGTATCAGACTGTACTCTTCTTTGAGAAATTGGTAAAATGAATCAAAAGGTGGTTTAGACCATTGACTCTGCGGCGGCATTTCTTAAGTTTTTTTATTATATACTAGACGAACCTGCGGATTAACCCGCGCGAAATTTATGAAACACGAATTGTCTATTTCCATATATACATTATTGTTCCGTTAATAAACCAACCTTCCAAATTTCAAGTTTTTATGTTTTAAGTTTTCCAGTTTTTGTGAATATTCAGTGAGTGACATTTCGCTTATATGCATGTGATTTTCACACTGTTTTCACTGATTTCTTTCTTTTTTTCGTGCTTTATGTTATAGGTTGGCGGATGAGCATATGGGCCACCTGATAGTAAGTGGTCCCCATCACCCATATACAATGACGCTGTAAGAAATATTAACTATTCCTTACATCGTCGATGTGCCACCAACCTTTGGAACTAAGATGCTATGTCTCTTGTGCCTGTAGTTACACTGACTCACTCACCATTCAAACAGGAATACAACAATACTGAGTACGGTTGGCGGTAGAATAACTGATGAGTGGGTGGTACCTACCCAGTTGACCAAGTATGAGTGGACAGAGGGATGCATGATTAAGGCTTAAGTATATAATTTATTAAGGTTTTTGTGTTAATAAGTTGAAATAGAATAATGAATATAATATATGGGAAAAAAGCAATAAATAATAAAATATAAAAAAAATACCCGTGCAAAGCCGGGGCGTGCCGCTCGTAGAAAATAAAACTATACTAAGCCTTCAGCTTAAGTATGCAGAATATATTGGTAAATGTATATCCCTTATACTTTACTTTACTTTTATACTTCTTATTATTTTTGTTGTGTCTCGTGTAAAAATAAACATTTCTTTCTTTTCTTACGCCTGTAATTACTTATTACAATTACTCAGTCTTAATTTATATTAATATTATAATTGTGAAAGTTACTCTGTCTGTCTGTCTATGGCTTTTTGACGGCCAAACCGCTGAACCGAATTTGATGAAAATTGGTATAAAGGGAACTTGAAGTCCAAGAAAGGAAAGGCCACTTTTTGCCTAATGCATGATAACTAAGTAGAAAATTAACATTGATTTTATATATATACTTAGTTCTTCAGTTGTTGTTGATATATACTTTGTTCGTTAGTTAAATCGCGATGTCAAGATCATTTGTTTTATGTTGAAAAGATTTCTGTTTGTTTTGTTTTTTGGGTTTTTTCTATTATACGAGTGAAGTAAACGAGTAATTCATTTTTAACAAAAACCAATATCCTTACATGCGGGAGACTACTAGTACAAGTATAAAATGAGAGATTTTCATTCACCGTGGATCTACATGGAGTATAATTTTTATGAAAAATTAATACAGAGCTCTCATCTATATGTGCCGTCATGTCAGGACGTGACGGGATCACGGGTCAGGCGACTCATAAATGACAGGAAAGCTGGTCTTGGGTATTTTCTCGTTACTTTAAAATTAAAGTGTCAACTTAAATATATACATTAAATAATTTTATAATTTGTCAGTCAAGTTTACTTGGTGGTAGGGTTTTGTGTATTGCCCGTCTGGGTAGGTACCACCCATTCATCAGTTATTCTACCGCCAAATAACAGTACTCAGTATTGTTGTGTTCCGGTTTGAAGGGTGAGTGAGCCAGTGTAACAACAGGCACATAACATCTTAGTTCCCAAGGTTGGTGGCACATTGACGATGTAAGGAATAGTTAATATTTGTTACAGGGTCATAGACCCATAGACGGGTGATGGTGACCACTTACCGTCAGGTGGCCCATATGCTTGTCCCCCAATTTATACCATAAAAAAATATGTCATCTCCGTTGTCCCTTCGAGACGCTGATAATATTTGTTCTAGAGTTTGGAAGACGAAAGGTCTAATAGTTTGTTGGGAGAGTGTTTGGACAAGGGATAGGAATTGTTTGCATTGCAGGATGACTCAGTAAGACCACTAATTAACTTGTAAAGAAAGATAACAGTAAAAAAAGTAAAGTAGCAACCTGTACATTTCCAACTGCTGAGATAAGGCCTCATCTTCCATGAAGGAGAGGTTTTGGAATATATTCCACCACGCTGTTTCAGTGCGGGTTGGTGGAATGCACATGTGGCAGAATTTCGATGAAATTAGACACATGCAGGTTTCCTCACGACGTTTTCCTTCACCGCCGAGCATGAGAGGAATTATAAACACAAATTAAGCACACATATATATAGTGGTGCTGGTCTGGATTTGAACCCGCAATCATCGGTTAAGATGCACGCGTTCTAACCACTGGACCATCTCAGCTTTTTTTTAAAAGAAAGATAACGTTCTGTTTTTTTTATTCACACAGGTTAAATCTTCATAGATACCAGACTCCTGTTGCGATGTCCGGTTATGTGTGATAGTACTCACTAGAAACCCCGTGATGGCCGCCATCAGCGCGGAAATGGAGGCTGCGGTATCGCTTTCGCAGCACGTCCGCTGGAGATGTCGTTCTTAATTTAGCAATATTGAATAATCTGATCGACGTACAGATATTCATATTATGATAACACTATGTAATCTTTCTTTGTCTATAATAGGTAATTTATTTAACAAAATAAATAATGACTGCTTTTTATATTGTATTCACGACAGTGTCGTGTATTTACTCATGTTTATAATCATTGTAGAAACACCGGGAACAGTGTATCAATGCGAGAAGGAATGATAAGCTTGCTACAAAGTTTTCGACTCCGCAAACTCAATAAATCTTTTCCGGGACAACGTATTCGTATACAAAAAGACTTTTTGAGTTATTTATTTACAAATGTTATATTTAAATATGCTACCAATTGTTAAAAAAGGGGACAAGTGCGAGTTGAACTCGCGTGAAGAGGGTTCCGTACGATGTTAATATCTCCTAAAATATTGGTCGTAGAATGCTCATTGTGGGCTTATTTTTTTCATTAAATATTCATCTACAAACCGATTCAACAAAACTTAACATTGGAGTTAAAAAATATGTTCTCCCACACATTCCACCTGCAAATGTAAGTTGGTACGCACAATATTGAGTGATTTAGAATGTTATTTTAATATCATAGACATTCTTATAGGTTTTCCTATAATCTATAAGGAGAAAACTAATTTCTGTATTTTTTTAAAAATTTTAGGTTCAGTAGTTTCGGAGATAAGGGGGGAATGGTCAATTTTCGTCTATTTTCTTGAATAACTTGGAAACTATTTATTTTAAAATTACAAAAAAATACATTTAAGATCGTCTCAACAAGACCTTTCATTTGATATGCCACACGATGCAGTTTTCAGAATTTTTTTTTTAATTTCTTCTTCCCCCCCAAAAATTACCTCCCATATACAGATTTCATCTGCTATTTGGGTTACAGGAATTGATATGTGTACCAAATTTCAACTTAATCGGTCTAATAGATTCGGAGATAATTGACTGTAAGCGACGGACGGACAGACACACCAGTGATCCTATAAGGGTTCCGTTTTTGTATTCAGACGTACGGAACCCTAAAAAGAACACTTCATTAAATTATATACATGAAATAAAACTATTCAGGGCCCTGATTCTGTATGCCACCGAAAACGCAAACGCGCTTGTAACGAGCTCGCGACGCGTTTTTGGCTAAAAACGGTATTCCGAATGCCACTGTCAAATCAAAAACTATACCTAGGGTTGTTTAAATCGCGTCTTTAACTCGTTTTGAAATGTCAAAATTACACGCTTTCAATACTCGTGTTTTGAAAACGTGGCTGTCATTTGTCATAAAAATTATAATAAATATAATGTTTTTAATTTGATTACTAAATTATTTTGTTGGTTTTTAGAGTTATATTTAGTTAAAAAAGTGTTCTGGTTCATATTATGCTACAAAAACATAAAGGTAAATAAAAAAAATTCCATACGTATGTGAGTATGAAAGACTTAAAAATCCCACATTCGCTTTAAAAATGAAATGTGCATTAATATGCGACATTTAATAATGCTCGCTAATAATTTTATAATCTAAATTGAGTGATTAAAAGAAGAATAATATCAAAACATTAAGAACCTTAAACAATATAATATCCATACAAGAATGTTAAAATGAGACAGTAAGGAAGTCTTTCTACGTCAACAACGGGCAGTGTGTTAAACTTAAACTATTTTTATAGGAGATGGTGGTGATCGACAGAAAAAAGGAATACCAGAAACTTTGAAACAACTGTGTGAAAGTGAATAAATAATTTAACATTAATCTCATAAAAAGGTGACTAGTTTGACTAAAAAAATATCTGTGTTTACTTAGCCACTAAAGTTCTATCATAATAAAACTAAATAAATCCTCAAACAAAAATTAATGTTTATAAGATATTAAGATAAAATTGTGTTATATTAAGACTCAAAATGTTATTATTTTTCAAACAATTCTAATTGCCTTTTTAGATGTTTAAAATGAGAAGAATATTTTAAATGTATACATAATTTAATATATATAATTAGAAATACTGTAAATAATTTATTTGAAGTAACTGTATAGAAATATTTTAAATAATCCATAAATTTAAATTTATATAAAATCAGCCCGTGCAAATATTATAAAATAATAAGGATTGTGTTATATAGTCTTTTCTTTTAGTTTTAAACTAATAATTTGCTAGCTGTGACTAGACACTGTGCTAGATAAATATGATTTTTAATAATATATTTTATAATTCTGCATTTCTAATAAGATTATTTATTTTTTATGGTCTATTATCAGATAAATAATATTTTGATAGAAACATGCTAAATTTGAAAATAAAGCATTCCTATATGTTACACTATGTCATTTTATAAATTTCAATATATTTGTGTTGCTTATTCAGAAAAAATAGTGTTTAGTATCTAAAAGAAATGTGCTTTATATTAAGGTTAGATTTAAGATAGGTACTTCAATAAATTGAATTCTAGGTAAAATATCTCTTACCTTTATAGATAACTACGTTTCTGCGGCTATAGTGCTGCCTTTAAACAATATACTGAAATATTTTAAGTTCGTATTTCAGTATAATATGGAAAACGAATTAATAATATTCAATACGTTAACGTAAAGCCGAAAAGTTAAAGATGTTCCTCGAATCGACTGTCCATCCATTTCATGTCAATATCTTATCGCTCCGATCAATTCGATCGTTTGCTATGACGAATTTCATGAAGGATTAAGAAAACATTTCTTTTAGTAAATAAATATAATTATTATGACATGTTTACGTTTAATTTGTCAATTATTGTTAACAATGACGTCTGTCTTCTTTTCAATACGTTCCGAACAACTTACTTAAAAAAATATTATTGCTTTAATTTTTTAAATATTTGTATTCATTCGAGTAAATTATGTTTTTATCGATAGGATTTATAAATATAAAAGTTTAGGTAGTATTTTATGCTAAAATATTTGTCTTTAGATAAATAAAAATCAATAAATTTACGTAGAAAAAAAACCGGTAAAATTTTATTAAGATAACGGAAATGAGTCGGAATGTACTTTGTAAAATCTCTCGAAAAAGCATAGACAAATTCTCTTATGGCATACAGAATACCATTTTAAGAAAACAAAACTCGGCGTGTTAAGAAAACACGTTTGCGTTTCTTAGTTTGATATTACGTCACTCATTTTGACTCGTTACGAATTGTGGCATACAGAATCAGGGCCCAGTTGGTTTGATGCGTTTTATGCAAGACATACATACATTATATATATTAACAGTTATAGGCTGTTTCCAACTGCTGGGCTGAGGACTCCCTTAGACGAGATGGTTTGGAACATGTTCCACCACGCTGCTTCAATGCGTGTTGGTGGATACACACGTAACAGACTTTCGCTGAAATTAGATACATGCAAGTTTTTTCGTGATGTTATTTTTCAACATTGAGGTCGAGATAAATTATAGACACAAATTAAGCACATGAAAATTTAGTGGTTCTTAATTGGGTTTGAACCCGCAATCATCGGTTAAGATGCACGTGTTCTAACCACTGGTCACGGTCATGGTCAAGATAATATGTATCCGTTAAGAGAAAAATTAACAAAGATGAAGAACTTTTTGAGTTGAATTTCGCCGTCCTCAGAATCTTAGCTCCGGCCGAGAAATACTTTACATTTAATTCAAGTGACGACTGAAAAGGGCCCGTAAGGGTTCTTACATAAATTATATTTTGATTGATGGATTGTTCCGAGTAATGTCACAAAAATATACTTTATTATTAATAGCACAGCCTTATAAAATATTTACGAAGACTTCATTAAAAAAAGGCGAATAAACAAATTACTTATTTGTTTAAATAAAGTCAAAAATAGAGTTGAGATGTCCCAGTGGTTAGAACGCGTGCATCTTCACCGATGATTGCCTGTTCAAACCCAGGCAGGTACCACTGATTATTCGTGGGGTTAATTTGTGTATATAATTCATCTCGTGCTCGGTGGTGAAGGAAAAAATCGCGAGGAAACCTGTATGAGTCTAATTTTATTGAAATTCCGTCACATGTGTATTCCACCAACCCGCATTGGAACAGCGTGGTGGAATATGTTCCAAACCTTCTCCTCAAAGGGAGAGACCCAACAGTGGGAAATTTTCAGGCTGTTGTTGTTCTTTGTTGTTGAAAGTCAAAAAATAATTATTTTTTTTTTTTTTATAATTCTTTATTGCACACCACAAACAGAAACAAAAAAGAAAGTAACATAAAATTAATAAAATACAAAAAAAAGGATTAAAAAAAAAAAAAAAAAAACAAAACAAAAAAAGTACATTAAAAGTGTTGTACAATGGGCGGACTTATGGCTTTTTAGCCATCTCTTCCAGACAACCCAATCAAAGGGAGAATCCAAAACCATCGGCGTAGGCGGTGCAGTCATAAACTTACATACAAATAGTTACACACTAATACTTATACTTCTTATATATATATATAAATATATATACATATATATTATATATAAATAATATATATCTCTATCATACACTAATACATACTTAAGATAATAAAATGATATAAAAATACATAAAATTACATAATAAATGTTATATAAAATAATTAATTAAAGTCGTCTGAATTATTATTTAGGTAATAGTTTTTAACGGCTCTTTTAAAAACTGAAATAGATGGAGCCTTTTTAATGTTTACTGGAAGGGCATTCCATAACCTTATGGCCTGTACAGTAAACGATTTGTTTAGAAATTTAGTTTTGTGTACAGGCATTTTAAGTGTTAGGTACCGCTTAGATCTTAAAGACAAAGGATCACCAAGAAATTCAAATTTATCTTTTAAATATGTAGGAAAACTATAGTTAAATAGCGCACAGTACAGAAGAGAAAGAATATGTAAGTTCCGGCGAAGACGTATAGGAAGCCACTTGAGTTTTGAACGATATTCGGAGACATGGTCATATTTTCGTAGGCAAAATATGAATCGAATAGCAATATTTTGAAGTCGCTCAAGTTTATTCAGTTGGTCCTCGGTGAGATCAGGATAGCTTGCATCTGCGTAATCTAGAATTGATAAAAGGAGAGAGTTTGCTAGCATAATTTTGGTAGGAATTGGAAGTACAGATTGGAGTCGTCGCAATGAGCTCAACGCAGCGAATATTTTCCTACTGACCTCTTTTATTTGTACTGACCATGATAGCGTCTGGTCTAAATACACACCGAGATCTCTAACGTTAGAGTAGTAGGCTATTGTAGTACCTCTGTATTCCACAGATGGTAAATTTAATAAATCTACCCTAGAGATCATGCCTGGACTACCAATTATGATTGCCTGCGATTTACTTGGATTGATGTTAAGTCCGTATCGCTTGCTCCACTCAGAGATTGAAACAAGATCGTCATTAATAGCATCAATCGCTGCAGGAAGATCTTGAAGTGATGCATGTCGATAAATCTGGATATCGTCTGCATACATATGGTAGAGAGAAGAAATGCTTGAAGTGATAGAATTAATAAAAATTGAAAAGAGTAAAGGAGATAAGACGCCACCTTGAGGAACCCCTGCCTGAACATCACACCATGAGGAGAAAGACTCATTATGGCGAATACGATGTCGTCGGCCTTTGAGGTAACTTTGAAACCAATCTACCACTGATGGAGATATGTTAATAGAACTTAACAAACTCAAAAGGATGTCATGATCAACACAATTAAATGCGTTGCTAAAATCCAATAAAATTAAAATTGTGAGTTGTTTATTATCCATGGCTGCACGAATGTCATCAGTAACCTTCACCAGAGCAGAGACCGTACTATGACCCGCGCGGAAGCCCGATTGGAGAGAGTTGAGGATGGAGTGATTGTTAAGGAAAGTGTTTATTTGTTGAAAAACTATTTTTTCTAAAATTTTGGAAAGAAATGGAAGAATGGAAATCGGTCTGTAATCGGAGTTGTTAATAGGATTAGGTTTTTTGGGAAGTGGTATGATATGAGCACCTTTCCAAGCATCAGGGAATGTGCTACGGGTGATGGAGTAATTTAGGATGTGCACTAAAGTAGGAGCAATAATGTCAAGGATGGGAATAATCATTTTACGGCTTATGCAGTCAGTACCAACGGCATTCGAAGACGTGGATAATATGTTCTTCTTAACATCACATTCAGTGATAGAGGAAAATGTAAACGGTGGAAATATAGAAGTTAGTTGCGAGGAAAGAATATTAAGCGTGCAATGCTTATCAACACTATCAAGTACAGAATGTGAAGAGAAATGCTTATTTAAAAGCTCAACGTCAATTTTAATGGGAGAGTTATGTGCTGATTTACCAACTCCTAGTGTTTCAAGAAATTTCCAGATTTTTGAAGTGTCGCCGTTTTCGACAGATTTGTGAATGTAGCGTCGTTGAGCGTCTCTACATGCTGTATTGCATCGATTCCGAGCTTTCCTATATTTGTCGCGATTGATGTCTGTGTCATGCATCTTAAATTTGTTTTTAGCATGGTTTTTTTTTTCAATCATCTTTTTTAAGTCGTCTGACAACCACGGCGCTGGAAGGTGTTTCAACTTAACCGGTCTCAAAGGGGCATGGGTATCGTATAATTGAGTAAGCAGCCTATTAAATTTATCTATTTTGTCATTAATTGACTCAGCAGAGAGTACCGACGACCAATCCAACTGGCGAGCATCATCACAGAGTCGAATCTGATCCATTCCTGCAAAATTACGATACAGAAGTGTTCTAGATTTAGCTTTAGGAGGACGAATTTTATACGAAAGAAAGATCAGGTCATGATAGGAAAATGCATCAGCAGGGCATTGGCCATATTTTGAAATAAAATCGGGAGAAGAAATCATAATAAGATCCAGAAGGGATGGAATACACCCAGGAGAATGGTGTGTAGACTTAAGAGGTAAAACATGTAAATTGTAGGAATCAGTTATTTCTAATAATTTCTTACACCGAGAGTCATCTTTAAGTAAACAAGTGTTAAAATCACCCATAATAATGGAGTGACTGTAGGTAGGGATAAAATTATGTAAAACGTTTTCAAAAGTGGTAAAATAATTAGACAGAGAAGAAGGGTTGTAAAATACACCTAGGAGAAGTTTAGAACAGGACAGACTTACTTCGATAAGCAAATGTTCGATCGCATCGGGCGAAGGTGGTTGGGCAGACGAGCTGAGTACTGAGAAAGGGATACAGGTGCGTAAGTAGATTGCAACGCCACCACCCCTCCTCCCGCTACGATCATTGCGAATCAGTTGGAAGCCGGGCAACGAGTACGATGTCGATGGTAAGCAGGGCTTTAACCAAGATTCAGAGATGAGGATGGCATGAATATTGCGGGAGTCAAATGATGCAAGCATATCAGGATAATGAGCCGGAACACTTTGGGCATTGATGTGAATGACATTAAAATTTTTTACACAGTCGGAAAAACATGAATCGAGGGTGACATTTAATGAAGGATAAGATGTACTGTGAAAGCTATCATCACTAGAGTATCCATCAGAGGATGGGGAGAGGAAAATATCACTATGAATACTACCATTAGACGACATACCAAAAAAAAAAAAAAAAAAATTAAGAATATAAATAATAAATAAAATAGTCTGATACTAAAAAAAAATAGAAATAAATATATTAATAATAAATAAATATAATAAGATTAATATATAAAATTATAAATTATAATATACTAAATAAAACGACCTACTAAACCAAATAACCACAAAGCTAATATAGCTGCCAGCCATGATAGTTGTTACACTTAAAGCATAAATATACGTAGAACGAATTCAAGAATATGAAAGTAAACATATTGTAAAAACAAAAAAAAAAAGGTAAACGTAAAATACAAGAACTGTAACAAGTATTATTGTAATTTAAGTAAAAAGATAATAGAAAAGCATAAAGTAAAATTAAAAAAATAAAAACACGAAAAAACTATAATAATTAAGTAATATAACTTAAAATAAGTGAAGATAATGTTATTATATTTAAGGACTTAATATTACAGTGAGTACTCACTCCCTATTATTTAAAAACGTACTTATAAATTAGAATTGAAGCATACGTCAGCTGTCAAATGCCAGTGTAACATGAAATTATTGAAGTTTTTTCGCTTGCGTTAGTGTTGGTTAACACACGTGTTAAGAGATTTTGAGTGTTTACGTTTAGTTTTGTAGTGTATTTTACTGTTAATAGTACTATTAGTTGATATTTGGGTTAGTGGTGTTACTAACATTTATACATATTGTGAGTATTTGCTGTATTTTAATATTTTGTAGTTTTTAAGTTTTATAATGGAGGTTGATACTCCTCCCGAACCCCCTGATCCAGGTGGCTCAGTAGATTCAGTTCCCGACAATTGTTCTTCTCCTTCTATACCTTCTCGTAAACGACAAAGTACTAATGATTCGATTAATTCCGACTCCAACAGCAAGAAAACGGTAATTCATCCCACAACCGCAACTCCCTCTATCCAAACGATTTATACCCATCCTTCCTACTCTGAAGGCCCTAAAAGTTATTTAGACAGTGACAAAGGCCCTTTCATTGTTCATGTGTCCCGGGAAGTCTCTGATCCTGCTTCAGGAACTACTATACGGGCTATCAAATTTGGGCAATTTCTACATACTCACAAAATTAGTGGTATTATTAACGATGGTCTTAAAAATGTAGGACGCAATAAAATATCTGTTGAGTTTTCAACAAGCAAGGCAGCAAACTCCTTTCTAGCAAACCCTGTTATTGAAATGTGTAAATACAAAGCTATTGTACCGACTTTCAATATTACTAGAATGGGTTTGATTAAGGGTATTCCCGTGGACTGGACAATGGATGAATTAGCAACATCACTCGAACTTCCCTCTGGATGTGGTGAAGTTTTAAAAATCAGACGCCTTAACAGGAAAACTTTTACTGATGGTGTTATCACATGGGTCCCAACCCAATCTGTGGTTATCACATTTAGGGGGCAAATGCTTCCCAATAAAGTGTTTTCCTATCATACTTCCCTACCTGTAGAAATGTATAAACTTCCTACGATCCAATGCCTGAACTGCTGCCGTTATGGACACATAAAAACTCAGTGCCGATCACAACCTAGATGTTTTAAGTGCTCCAAATCCCACACAGGTGAGTCTTGTGATGTAAGTAAGGATAACGCCACTTGCTTACATTGCTCAGGTGTTCATTTTACTACGGATAAGGACTGTCCTGAATTTTCACGCCAACAATCCATAAAAATCGTTATGTCCCAAGACAATGTGTCATATATAGAAGCATCCTCACGGTTCCCTCCTGTTCGTAGATCCTATGCAGAGATTGCAAAAGAGATGTTCACCCCTCCTATATATTCTCCAACTATCCCAAACAAATCTATCCCTTCACCTATCAGATCCTATCGTAAGACTGTTTTGAGTACTCCTCGCCCAAGATCACCGCTTGGAAAAGGATACGATAAACAGGCTCACCAATCCATTGTTAGCAATTGTCCCTCTACTACTCCCAATGGTTGTGCTCTCAACCAAAATACTTCTCTCCCCGTAAATAACAATCCCAACTTCTTGGAAATGTTAACGAAGATTCTTCTAAGCATTATTTCAACCTGTAATGATATCCCCTTACCGTCCAACGTTGCTCAAGACTTAGGTCAACTGTTCTCAATCCTTAAAAATGGCCCCAATCAGCTTCCTTCAATGGAACTGCAAGAGCGTCCGGCCTAAAAAACATGAACTCCTCTCTCTAATTAATCTCCATAAACCTGTCATTATTGCCATCTCTGAAACTTGGTTGATCCCTGGATCCCGATTCCGGGTACCGGGCTTCTCCTGTTTGAGAGATGACAGGAGTGATGGTTATGCCGGGAGTGCCATTTTTATCCGGCACTCCCTTCCCTTTTCCCAAATCCCTCTATCCCTGTCCAGCCAGCATATTAATGCTGTTGCTGTCAGAGCCCTCAACATCTCTTTTCTCTCCCTGTATATCCCTCACCCTAATCCCGCTTTAATTCCCGATTTATCCGCCATCTTCTCTAGTCTCCCTCATCCTATCCTTGTCATGGGTGATTTTAATGCCCACCATACCTCCTGGGGTTCACATTTTTCTGATTCGTTTGCTCTCTTGTTGATGGACATATTTGATGATGCAAACCTCTGCATCCTCAATAATGGCTCACCAACACGTAGAGTATACCCCAACCAAAACCCAAAATCCGTTGTTGACCTATCCCTAACCTCTCCTGCCCTTGCTTCTCAATTATCCTGGAATGTCCTATCATCCTCTTTTGGTAGTGACCACTTCCCTATCCTCCTTTCTTTAAATAACCGATCCATCCCATACTCCAACCCAAATCCTTTATTAAAATATAAATTAAAACATGTTAATTGGTCTGCATATTTAAATAAAACTAATTATAACGGATGAATCGCGTATATTAATTATTTTTAAACATCCCGACGTTTCGAGCACTTTGCAGTGTTCGTGGTCACGGGTAGACTAAGATGACATTTGTCTATTTGAAGAACAAAGGAAATATTATTAACAACTACCGCCAACGATTTCTCAATTGATGTCTTGAGTAACGTTCCGGTTGCACGCAGAAGGCAACGCCTTCTAGTAGTAGGTAGTTGTTAATAATATTTCCTTTGTTCTTCAAATAGACAAATGTCATCTTAGTCTACCCGTGACCACGAACACTGCAAAGTGCTCGAAACGTCGGGATGTTTAAAAATAATTAATATACGCGATTCATCCGTTATAATTAGTTTTATTTAAATGTGTAATAATCGCGAAAATTTAAGACAACATTATGGTCTGCATATGCTGAGTCTGTTGACGACATGATTGACTCCCTCTTTGCGTCGCAAGACTATCGAAATGTAATCCTTTGCTACGACCTTTTCGTTAATGGTATTCTAACTGCAGCTGATCTCCATTTTCCCAAAAAACACATCTCAAAAAATAATTTGCTTTCCACCCCCTGGTGGGATGAGGAATGCAAACGATTAACTGAACAGAGACTAGAGGCTGAAGAAACATACACTATGTGTATGTCTATGGATAATTTTTACAAGTATCAGAGAATCGACGCCAAATTAAAACGAATGATTTCTAAAAAGAAAAAAGTCAGTTGGATTCAATTCTGTGAATCCCTGAACCCTCGTTCCTCTTCCTCTGCAGTCTGGTCCCAACTTAAAAAATTCCGCCGTTGCCTTAACTCTGACAATCCTACCTCAAATACTCCTTCTGAGTGGCTTAACAATTTTGCTGAGAAGCTTGCCCCCCCCTTTGTCCCATATGAGGACAGTTTTCTAATTTCTACGCCAGCATCTACTTTGGATGAAATGGATGCCCCCTTCTCTTTTTCTGAACTTCAATGTGCATTAAATGGTTTATCCGATTCGACACCCGGGGAAGATGGCGTTCCTTACTCTTTTATTTCCAAATTAAATGATAAAGCTAAACATTGTTTTTTAAATATTATTAACTCGGTCTTTATCAAAGGAATCATCCCGCAATCTTGGAAGTCACAAATTGTTATTCCCATCCTTAAACCGGGTAAGAACCCTTCCGATTGCAATTCGTATAGGCCTATAGCTTTATCATCTACTTTGGCAAAGATCACTGAACATCTCTTGAAGAATCGCCTGGAATGGTTAATGGAAAGCAGAAACTTACTTGCTCCCTCTCAATTTGGCTTTCGGAAGGGGTCGAGCACTATTGATAGTCTAAGCATACTTACAACAGACATTCGAATTGCCTTCGCTAAAGGAGAGTACCTTGTGGGAATCTTTCTTGATATATCTTCTGCATATGATAATGTCCTTCTTCCGTTGCTCAGGCAGAAAATGCAACAGCTGAGTATACCACCGAGGATAGTTCATTTCATATGTAATCTGTTAACTTGCAGATCAATAACGGTTAGACACCAACATCTCTCACTTCCCCCCAGATTCGTCTGGAAAGGTCTTCCTCAAGGCTCAGTACTCAGCCCTCTGCTTTATAGCATATACACTCATGACCTCGATTTGTCTGTTAACAACTTTTGTAACATCCTCCAGTATGCTGATGACATAGTTTTATATTATAGATCTAGTTCCGTTGAAAATTTAACATTTCGATTAAACTCTGCTTTGCATTATCTATCCCAATGGCTCTGTGACCATGGCTTGTCGCTTTCGATAGCCAAAAGTCAAGCAGTGATCTTTACGAAAAAAAGACGTATTCCTGCCTTTGATCTGTTTTATGAGGGTCAATGCATTAACTTTGTAGACAAAACAAAATTTCTTGGTATAATTCTCGATTACAAACTGAACGGAATTTCACACTCTGATTACATAGCCAAGAAATGTGAAAAATCAATTAATGCCCTTAGAGCTGTGTCTGGAGTCTGGTGGGGAGCTCACCCTTATACGTTAAAATTGGTCTATAACGCAATAGTTCGTAGTCACTTGGACTATGGACTGTTCGTTCTAGATCCTTTTAATAAATCAGCTTCAGAAAAATTAAATAAAATTCAATATAAATGTCTTCGCATTATATTGGGTGCGATGAAATCCACCCCTACTAATGCTCTACAAGTTGAGTGTGTTGACCCCCCTCTACAGATAAGGAGGCAATATCTTTGTGACCGCTTTATCATCAGATTGTTACAGCTACCCTCCCATCCTCTACTGATCAGATTAAACAAACTATCCCACCTTTGTAACTCAGATAATCCGGCATCCCCATTCCTATTAAACAGTTTCCTCAAGTATACCAAACTCCCCCATCCACTTACCACTTTTCCCTCTAATCCTCTTTTTTCCACCTCCTTTAATGCACTTATTTATAATCCTCCGATAATTACAAATCTTGGACTTGTAAAAGGTTCCCCTGATACTAATATCCAATTTCAAACAATTTTTCATCAAAATTGGCCAAATCATCTCCCTATATATACTGATGCCTCTAAGCTCTCGCCGACCGGCTGCGTTGGTGCAGCTTGTTGGATTCCTAAATTTAAAATAGCCCTATTATTTAAATGTCCCCCCGAAACCTCTGTATTCTCCGGTGAGGCTATCGCTTTACTGGAAGCTGTAATGTATGCCCAGTCACACAATATTCAGCAAACAATTATTTTATGTGACTCACTAAGCTGTCTGTTAGCCATTAAAGAAAATCCTTTTCGTAGCAGATCAAGACTTTCAATCGTTTTTAAGATCAGAGAGGCCCTGTTGTCCTGTCATCAACAAGGGCTACAAGTCCTGCTGGTCTGGATTCCTAGCCATTCAGCTATATCAGGTAATGAGATGGCAGACTCATATGCTAAGATTGCTATCCAATCTGGTACATCTGAGCATTTTGCCAACACATCTCAGGATTTGCTCTCTCTTGCTAAAGCTGAAATGAATAAATCCTGGAATTCTTTTTGGGTTTCATCAAAATTGGTCAAGGGTAAATATTATTCGGCGTTACAACCTGAAATTCCGAGGCGACCTTGGTTTTCATCTCACAGGCACGCTGACCGTTGGGTCACCTCCACCATCTGTCGGTTACGCCTCGGCCATTCATGCACACCTACTCATCTAGCAAAAATCAGAGTTC
Source organism: Vanessa cardui (assembly GCF_905220365.1). NCBI lineage: Eukaryota > Metazoa > Arthropoda > Insecta > Lepidoptera > Nymphalidae > Vanessa > Vanessa cardui. Next base: position 8,083,979 of record NC_061150.1, on the reverse strand, counting down.
GTGATCACTCGCTGTGTGAATGTGGCCTTGACGAAGGCTCTGCAACCCATATCCTGTTCCTTTGCCCTAAACTTCTTCGTCCCATTTATGACATCCTCCCTTCTAAAGTCCCTCGCCCTATAAATGTTGAATGTTTGTTGACGTTTGTGTTTAGTCCATTTTGTTCAATCTTATGTAAATATATCAAATTAAATAAAATTAAGTTGTAAATAGTCCAATTTTTCATATTTTATTACATATGTAGTTTAGAATACTAACAACATTTTTATTTTATTTTTAATTATCCTATTATTAACTCTTAATGTTTGTGTTGTTCTAGGTTAAGGATTAACAAGGAAATTAATACTACTATTCTTGACTTTAAAATTCAATTGAGTTTAATGTCTCAACCGCACCGATCAATCTCATTCGTGTCTTCTCCATCCTACGTGACATTGGCGAAATAATCTGTGCCCTGCCGGCACAACTAAAAGCCATTAAACTAAGAATTGAATTGAAATTATTGAATTATAATTTCTATCATTAAAACAAAAGAAAAAAAGAAATGTGGGTAAAACGAAGTTGTATACAAAAGGAATATAAAATATCTAATGAAAAGGAGGAGTTCTACAGATATAGAAAAAATATTGCTCTTACTTATAGCTACCACTTATAGTAAGACAAAACAAAGAAAATATATATATTGAAAAGAAAAACAAAAATGACGACTATTTCTTCGCAATCCTCTTGATCCTCGAGATTGCTGGTTTGTTAGGTTTAACAGCTTCAGCATCAGCGTACACTACTTGTGCCGTAGAGTCGCCTGGAATCGTGCTTGAAACTGCATCCAACTCCATCATAGTTGTTACACGGTGCCTTGATCCTTCTGCATCAATGACCATGATAGTACCATCTCTGGTCCAACTCTTCGTTACGCCAAAGCGTTGTCGTGCAGCCAAGAAAACCTTGTGGCGTGCTTTTGTAAGGAACTCGGATACAGTGATACCGGAGCCCTTAAAACTGGTCTTGGAAGACCAAACCTGGTTTCTCAGAGTGACATCTTTAAATCTAACTAATATCACTCTGGGCTTATCCTTATTAAGACGACCTAATCTATGGCATACACTAAAGGAGCTGGGAATGATTTGTGGTAATTTAAGTCTCTCACTCATTAATTTGGACACACAAGCAGCCGTATCTTCTTTATTCGTCTCAGGGACACCATGCAACAGGAGAACCTTCTTACGGGAGTGCATCTCCAAGTTATCTTGCTGTTTAGACAGGAATTCAACTTGTAGTTGCAGATTTTGAAGTGCGGTTAAGACAAAGGAACGAAACATATTAAATTGTGAGTTGATGTTCGACATGGGGCTGGTGGCAGGAGTTGTACCTTTCAATTCCTTTTGAAAGTCATTCATTCTTGCATTGAAGACTAGTGTAAGCTCATCAATTGAGTGCTTAATTGACTCCATAGTGTGGTGTAAATAATTATGTGTTGTATTTTACTCACAGGAAAGTTGCAATGTTCTATAAGGATATCAGTATAATAGCTGGCAGGTAATTTGTGATCACAGGTACATTAATATAATTTTAAACTAAGTATATTTTATTTTATTAATATTAAAAGCAAAGTAAAAAATTTAACGACTTTACTTTACGACTACCCGCACAATATTTTTATTAAGAATGTAAATAATAATATGTATGTATGTACATCAAATAAAATAAATTAATAAATTTTTCATTGATTTTAACATTCGAGCAAAATTTTGCTCGAGTTACTTACGACAACATGAGAACGATGAATCCAAAAGAGAAAACAATTATTTACCTAAAATAATATTTATTCCGAAATACATGTTATGCTTCAGATTAAAATTTTGTATGATAAAACAAGTAATTATCCAATTCTGATATTTCAGCTACGTTGTAGCAAATCACGTAGAGAATTCGTAGCACGTGTAGAATTACCGTAGCAGAATAAAATATTATTTTCAAAGTAATAAACACACAATACAGTTTTTAAATGGATTGTAATTAATAAAATTTTGCATTTTACGTGCACACAGATACTACAAAACCACATAAGTACGCAAATAATTATTAAAATACTTTAATATTATCAACGAGGGCGAAATATCAGGAACACTAAACAAAAACTAGTTTTTATCAATTCTGGGATCGGAACCGAAGTACTTTAGTTAATAAACTTAACTTAGAACAACTCCTCCACGAAGGTTGTTTAATTAAATCAGAATAATTATAAGGGTGGTCACACAGTGAGGACGTTAATTTATTTAATAACATGTAATATTCATGTTATGAATAGAGCCCGCAGTTATACACCCACCGGAAAAAACATATTTCTGATTATTTATTACATGACTAAAATACCAGTAAATACATATTAATATTAATGTAAATAGGTAATGTATCTTAGCAGTAAGGCTTTGTGTTAGCCCATTTGGGTAGTTATTTCTCGGCAGTTAGTAGTAAATATTGTTGTGTTCCGGTTTGAAGGGTGAGTGAGCCATGTACTACAGATACAACTTACATGAAATCGTTGGTGGCGTATTGGCGTGGTAAGAAATTTTTAATTTTGTACAGCGATATTTTCTGGGCAGTGGTATCCACTTACCATCAGGTGGTCCAATTGTCCGTTCAGCTATACTTAAAAAAAATTGAAAGTAACATAAATATACCGACATGACATTGTAAACGCATCACCAATCTTCGGAGCTAAAATGTTACACAAAACCTCCACAACAATACTTGGTACTACTTATGATCGATAGCACACCTTGGGAATAAAACGATCGCCTCCTGGCTATTTCATTTCATATTAAATTGTTTATATAATATATGAGACGATAAAAAAATTCCTGCTGAGTTTCTTTCGCCGGTTCTTCTCAGGTCAGGGTATTTTCTTTTCCGAACCGGTGGCAGTGATTCAATTGACCATTAACAAGAAAGTGTAATACTTTTATATTGAATAAAGTTATTTGAGTTTGAGTTTACTGATTGGAATTAGAATATACGAAGAGTAATTAACTTGCCCAGACTATATTCCACGAAGCCGTACCATCAAGAATTTTATTTCTTCTAGATATTCGTAGCCCCAAACTAATTTAGAAATTTATGATATTCCTATATACCCTTCCTTTTTAACTTATCACTCGTGTTAGGGATGGGGATAGCAATAGCCCATGGGGTCAGGATGGATCCTACGACTTTAGACCTTTACTATTGGTATTAGTAGTTTAAGAAATTGTTAAACTGGAAGGAACTATGGAAGGAGAATATAGTAATTAGAAATACCAACACGAATATCCCTAAAGTCACAATGTTGGGAGCTGGCATAAACTTTAAAACTTCCATCCTCGTAATAGAATATTATTATAACTTAATAGAATATTAATAATTGACGATCTCCGTGGTCGAACAGCGTGTACGCCGGTTTTCAAGGGTAAGCCACTCCGAGGTCCCGGGTTCGATTTCTGGCCGAGTTGATGTACGAAAGTTTATGAGTTTTCTATGTTTTCTTGGGTCTGGGTGTTTGTGGTACCGTCAGAAGAAATTCTGATTTTCCATAACACACTGTACTTGCTACTTACATTGGGACCAGAGTAACGTATTGTTCTCCAGTATTTATGTCGTATTTTTGGAATAACAACTACAGCCTAAAAGATCGCAAAGATAATGAGGACAGATCCCAAATAACATAAAACCGCCGAGCCCTATGAACTTATTTTAATTAGTCACGATAATTCCGATAAATATATATTTATAAAAGAGCTGAGATGGCCCAGTGGTTAGAACGGGTGCATCTTAAAAGATGATTTCGGGTTCAAACCCGAAATGTATAGGCTGTTACTGCTACTGTTATTTCGATAAAGTTTTATGCAGTGTAACTATTTAAAAACTTCACTGTTGCTTGGAGCCTGAAAGCCTCAACCCCGGGAAGTCACTAATTCAATCACAAGTGTCGAGGTCTTTTCTTTTCATAACAAAGTTTGGCCGCTTGACCGTTACTTACGAGAGCCTTCATGAGTTATGACAGCCTGAAAATGGAACGGACTGTTATTATTTCGCAAGCGTGTTACGTCTTGGAGTTGTAAGACATCGTATTATATATAACTCTGAATAACAACACGAAAAACAACAGCCTGTAAAATTCACTGCTGGACTAAGGCCTCCTCTCCTTATGAAGAGAATGTTTGGAACATATTCACACATGTGGCAGACTTTCTATGAAATTAGATACATGCAGGTTTCCTCGCGATGTTTTCCTTCACCTCCGAGCACGAGATGAATTATAAACACAAATTAAGCACATGAACAGTGGTGGTTGGTTTTAACCCGCAATCATCAGTTATGATCCACGCGTTCTAACTGGGCTATCTCGGCTCAATCTCTGATACCCCACAGCTGATGAAATGACTCTTATGTAAAGACCTTGGACATTATTTTTATGACATAGGTGGCAAACGAGCAGGAGGCTCATCTGATGGAAAGTGACTACCACCGCCCATGGACATCTGCAACACCAGGGGGCTTGCAGGTGCGTTGCCGGCCTTTAAGAAAGGAGTACGCTTTTTTCTTGAAGGTTCCCATGTTGTATCGGTTCAGAAAAACCGCCGGCGAAAGCTGGTTCCACAAATTGGTAGATATGTGTGCTACACGTGTATTGCATTTTAAATAACAATTCAAAGTGCTTGTATGGGCTTTTGAACTTGTTCTTTATATATTGTTTTACCTTTTGCATTAATGAAGGCATTTGTAAGTTATTATTATATCGGCCATAACTTGCAGTCCCTCGCCGTTTCTTTCGGCTTCCTTGCCGCTCCGCCCGGCGGGTCGTAGCGTTACCTTTCTCAATTTATGATTTATCTGCCGCAAAAACATTTCGGTCGGTCTGTTAGATCTCGGGATAAGCGCAACCACAATATATAAACTCTTGAAATGTATGTAATCTATATTAATATAATGTGAAAGTAATCCTGTCTGTATCTGTCTGTTGGTCTTTCGCATTTGATGAAAGCAAACTTGAACAACAAGAAGTAGGCTACTTTTTTGCCTAACACATGACTAGCAACAGCCGAACGCGAGCAAAGCTTCGGGCGTCTGCAAGTGATAAACATATTGTCTACAGTAAAATATTTAAAATAAATTACACTTTCAACTATTCTTAAATTAATAAATATTACATCTGATACGAATGCTAACGTAATCGAATTTATTCAATCGAATCGTAACAAAATAATTACGTATTAATTTTTGATTTGTTTTTCAACTAGTAGTAAAGCGCGGCTTCGTTCGCGTTTTAGGGTGTTGGTCATGACTTAGGCAAAAAGCAGAAACGATTAAACCGAATAATTACCCGAAATAATGAAACCAAATCATCATCATCATTGTCCTGCCCTTATCCCAATATTATTTGGGGTCGGCGCAGCATGTCTTCTCCTTCCATAGTTCTCTGTCAGACGTCATCTCACAAGTAACATTCTTTCTAACCATATTGTCTTTCACACAATCCATCCACATCCATGCTCAAGACTTTTCTCACAATATGTTCCTCATTCCTCCGCATTACATGCCCATACTGAAACCATATATAATGTATAAAATTTTATATTAAATATACGTTATACTAGTAGTCGCCCGCGGCTTCATTAGCTTTTTAGGGTGTTGAAAAAGAAGTCGTTGTCTTTCTTGGTGTTCAAGTTTTCTTAATACCAAATTTCATCTAATTCGGTTCAGTGGTTTGCTCTTGAAAGAGCGAAAGACTGACGGAGATACTTTCACATGTATAATATTAAAATAGATTATTTGCATAAGAATTTAGTTTTTAAAATATGATACGGCTGAAAAAGACGAGAGGCAAGTATTTTGTAACACCACTGCACGGTAGACATATATGAAAATGCTATCCGCGTGAAGTCAGAAAGGTCGCTAGTTATGATAAATAAATAACAACCCACTCATAAGGGCTCCGAGCCTCTACGACCGTACCTCCCACGTAGCAGATATTCCGTAGCGGCTTACATTGTTTTGTTGTAAAAACTATTCCAAATGATTTATTCGTATTATTTTGTCAATTGTGACTAAAGGTGACCTCAACGTTGTGATTTAAGTTTCTTTATAAGTCATAAATAAATATACTTCAGTCAATAATATTACTTTTATTTATGTACGAGTATCTAAGAAATAAGCTGCGATAGCTATACATTGGTGTTAGTGTTAGCTGTTAGTCCCAGCAGTGTGATTTTATGATTACAACTTATTTTGTAACATTTTGACGACCCCCATGATCAAGTCGTGTGTATATGGGTACGGCATTTCGATGTAGAAAATTTCCTTAGTTTTCTATATTGTCTGGGTGTTTGTGGTGCCGTCGTTACTTCTCATTTTCCATAACACAAGTGCTTTACCTACTTACATTTAGATTAAAGTGATGCATGTGATGTTGTCTCATATTTATATTCATTTAATGTGATAACGAATTTGTGATTTTTGTGATTGTGTGAAAGTGATTCTTTGGTGGTGGCGTACGGTTACAACTTCTTAAAGGCATCTGCTCGGTTCACTTACCCCTTGAAAAATAAATGATATATATACACATTCTCAAGTTAAATCAATAACTCTTTAATCCCAAAACGTCGAAGCCTAAAGTAATAATAAATTAAGAAAATCGATTTGACAAAGTTAAAATCAAACGCAAGGACATTATAATCAAGAAAGATTTGAAGCAAAGAGCGCGGGATCGAACCCGCTCGGGCGCCCATTTGCATCTTAAGGAATTAATTTACGTCCAAATGGAGCGCAGCCAGTGAGATGAATTACAAACTCCGTGAAGAAACCTGTCGTTAGATGTATTCAGTAGAAACTCGAATCTCACCGCAGAATACGAGCTTGATGTCAAAGGAAATAAGCGACAATGTGTAAAATGATTTTATTATTTAAGCAACAACAACAACAGTCTGTAAATTCTCACTGCTGGGCTAAAGGCCTCCTCTCCCTTTGAGGAGAAGGTTTGGAACATATTCCACCACGCTGTTCCAATGCGGGTTGGTAGAATTCACATGTGGCAGAATTCCTATGAAATTTGTCACATGCAGGTTTCCTCATAATGTTTTCCTTCACCGCTGAGCACGAGATGAATTATAAAGACAAATTAAGCACATGAACCAGCGGTGCTTGCCTGGGTTTGAACTCGCAATCATCGGTTAAGATGCACGCGTTCTAACCACTGGGCCATCTCAGCTTATTATTTAAAGGTTACACGTAAAAAGGGCGTATCACTGTAAGTCGTTTGTCAACATTTCAAAGGTCAGATATGAAGTGAGTTATTATAGAAGCCTACTTGTCATTCGTTTAGATTTAGCTTAATGTATTCCTTAACCATTGACTCACCCCGGCTTCGCGCGAGTATAATACTGATACTGAATATACTATATGATATTATTAAAAAAAGTATTTTTGTTATTGGACGCTACAAATCGCCGTGTCGCGGCTTATTAAATATGTAATATCTTTGAAAATATTGACTTAAAGTATTGCTTAAAATTACTTCGAAAATAAGCCATTATTTATTGAAAGAAACAGCATAAAAATGATTGTTGTGGGATATCGCTAAGAGATAAACGTATACAATAGCGGACTTTTTTGAAGACGTTTTAAGGATGTACGATACTATAGTACATTATTTTGGTCTTCCTCGTAGAGTTCAACCGGCGTTTGCAATGTAAACGCAAAAAATATGTTTATTTACGACATCACATTATAAACCTCTAAAATTATCAGTTTTTTTACTATATTGTACATGTATTATTCATAAAAACCTTCCTTTCGAATCAGTCTTTTTAAAAATAAAACGATTTTGTAATTTTAGAGATCTAAGCTTTGTTTTATAATACGTAATAAGCTAAATAACAACCTAAATTGTTGGCACAGGCACACTTATAGCTACAACCGACATAACATCGTAGTTCTTCTAGTTCAAATATGAATTAAAGACAGTTTCTGTATGAATCTTGACCGCGTGGAATGTCGACAAGAATGCTAGGAGCTTTTCCTCATTGAATCGCAATTCGGACTCTGGCCAACAAATAAAACTATTCACTAGGGGAGACAATAAGACAAGGTGTTATACTTTTAATGAAGGTTTTTGCACCACTATTCCAAGGGCTGTGTTTCAACAGCAAATTAATTAATGGTCACTATTCGTGGTGCCAAGTAAAACATTGAAATTGTTTTTTTTTTAAATATTATTAATAAGCCATATTTATAATAGTTACAAGTCATTTTATATAATAATAATACGCAAGGCGACAGGCAGGAACTGGATGCGAGTAGCCGGAGAAAGACCACAGTGGCGTGCACTTGGAGAGGCCTATGTCCAGCAGTGGACGGGTACGGGCTGATGATGATGATATTAATAATAAAGTTTCAATTCTTATTTATCATTACTCTCTACTGCAATACATGCACGATCACACTAATATAATCAGACCACGCGGACCATACTCAAGGCACTTAAGTTTTATGAAATTTATGTAGTATCGGGTTGTTTATAGATAAAAGCATTATATCCAATAAGACCCCGGCAGGTGCGAGCTATCGTACCGTTGCTGGAAATATTACAACACCAGTAGAAATGAGCGTGAAAATCAAAATATACTTTTAGATTATTTTGATAGCTTACTTTAATCTATTACTACTGCGACGGCTGTAATATTCCCATTGCTGGGCAGAGTTCTCGTCTCCTCTCGAGGAGAACGTTTAGAGCTCTCATGTTTACATAACTCTGTCTGTCATTTTTTTAATCTGTCACGCCCAAAATCATTAAACTTCGGCGTAAAGGAAGGACATACTACGTTTAATGTGCTACAGCTGACGATCGGCTTAAATACAAGCATCGCCGCGGACGAAATCGAGTTTATTATACATACAGTGAATTTGTTTGATATGCGTTAACTACGTGACACGACACGACTGGTTAGTAGTAGTACATAAAATGATACAACTTTATGGAAAACTCAAAGTAAAAGTCAATAAATTTAATGATAAAAGTCGATGAAAGAAATAAAAAGAAAATAAAAACAAATCGCCCGCAACTTAATATGAAGTCACAAACCTACATATTATTCCTTATATCTAGTATTCATAAAACATAGTCGAAGCCACAAACTTAAGCTAGTTATTTATGAGTTGTTGGAAACTACGGTAACCGTAACACCAAGTCGGTAATACTATTCAGGTAACACATACGAACTAATTTACATATTACAATTATGATTATATTACTATATAATTTTACCACCTCAGAATCCATATTAATATAAATTGGAAGGAAATCTGTTTAGCTGAGTTTCTTGTCAGTTCCTCTCAAAATAATCTTCTTTCCGAACCGGTGGTAGCTTCACTTAATTAGTTAGAATGATGATTAAAAAGTGCTTGTAAAAGCCTACTTAAATAAAGTATATTTTGATTTTTGATTATGAAGCAAACTTTAACTCCAATAAAGGACATAGGCTACTTTTTTGCCCAACAAATGAATACCAACACCATAAAATGCGAGGCTAGCCACGGGTGACAACTAGTATTATATATATTTTATATAAAATATTATACATAATTGTACCGAGATAATATATATTATTACAAATTGAACCGAGATGGCCCAGTGGTTAGAACGCGTGCATCTTAACCGATGATTTGGGGTTCAAACCCCGGCAAGCATCACTACATATATGTGCCTAATTTGTGTTTATAATTCATCTCGTGCTCGGCAGTGAAGGAAAACATCGTGAGGAAACCTGCATGTGACTAATTTCATAGAAATTCTGCCACATGTTCATTCCACCAACCCGCGTTGGAACAGCGTGGTGGAATAAGTTCCAAGTCCTTTCTTTAATAGGAGAGGAGGCCATTAGCCCAGCAGTGGGTAATTTACAGGCTGTTACGTTACTTTACATTACTATTATAATTTATGTTTGGTTTCAGTACAGAGTAAAAATATGAGCTCTAAAATTATTTGCTTTAATCAGTCCGACTTTAATATTAATTAATATTTTATCGTAGGTAAGCTACATAAATAAGCCTCATATCCACTAAGCCTAGACTTTACATTAGTACTTATTCTCGTTTACAATAATATTTAATAAATTAAAAATCAATGTTTCGTAGCAGCCTCTACGGCGTAGGCCCCTCCTACTGTAGAGCGTGATTCACATCTGTGTTTCTTCATCTTTTATTAGGACTCCATTCATCTCCCATGGTAACCGATCTGTTAGACGTTTCGCCCAATGCCCTTGATTATTTATTTTTGTTCTTCTTAAGATCTTATATTAATTTTATCTGGTTGTTAGCGTTAGTATATATAGTAATGTTTTCGTTTTTGCGATTGAAGGCGTCGTGTGAATTTGTGTCCACATTGGACTTAATTGGGTTAAAGAGTCTTGAGGTTTTCTTATATATTTAAATTATCCTTGGACTTCAGGTGTAATTATCGTATGTATGAAAGCTTAACTCTTTTATCATATTTATGTATAAAAGTTGTATATACACACAAATAAAACAATACTTTAACTCTGACAATTCATAAATTTTATTAAAAAATCTTGTTAATTTCCATTCATTATTTAATAATTCATTTGTATTTAATTATCAGAAACGAGTAAGTACCGAGTACTCGTGGGGTCTTCTTTTCAGACTCCACATTCCAAACCGATGCTAACTTCTTTAATTTCGTCTTGTGAAATTCCTACTTAAATAAAGTATATTTAATTTGACTTGTCAATCAATCATTGCTTCCGTCGAAGCAAAACGAAATACTTTAGATAACTTCGAATAAAAACCACAACCGCCCCAAAAATAAGCATTAAAACAAACACGTGCCAACTCCTGAACGCTTATATTTTCTCTTAGCGAAGTACTATAAATTTCGCGTAGCAAAAACGTTACCCCACTTTTGTCGACGCCGACACAAGTATATATACCGAGTTTGTGTCCGCCACCTCAGTCGATGACAGCGCTCCGACGAGGGCGGGCGTCCGTTTACGAGCGGAATCGGTTCGCGATCTATTAAAAATGATTTTAATCAATTAATATATTGTTCTGTGTTGTGCTATGTGAAACACTACGAGTTTTTTTGGTGAGTTGATTTTTTTTTATAAGTATCGTGTAAGATATTTCAGTGATCGGCTTTTGTGTGAGGTAAGCATATTATTCTCTCGTTGGAAGTTTTAATAATATATTGTTCGAAGTGAAACCGTGTTGCTTTAAATTAAAAACGAAAGAGAAATCGTCTCGTGTTTACGTATTGTCATACTATTCTTAAATCTCGAGTTACGAATGCGAATAAAGTTTGTTTTTAATTTATGACATCATCACCAAAAAGGTTATATGATGATCTAAACATTAAAGATGATTAGGACAATTAAATGCTTCAAATCAGTTACTATTTACATAAAAGGAAAACCAAGTTAAATCGCTATTAAATAGAATGATAATAAAGTTATCTGAAATGAGCTCCGTAGATTAACTAGTGAATATCTTACCGGCTTTTCTGAGGATAATCCCCATTCCCTACAGTTTGACTTTGCGTACAACTAAACTGACAATATAGGACAGTCTATAGTACTAGTAACTTACCCTGGCTTCCCATGGGTCTAATGTGAGTCAATATACGACTTATATAAAGAAAACTCGTAAAAAGAATAACATTGTTTTTTCGGCCATGAAAATGATATTCTTGAATTTTTTTCTATAACAATGTAAAACATAAATAAATCTTTATCTTAAGCCACTTTAATTATTATTGAAAAAAAGAATAAAAATCTGTTGGGTAGTTTAATAGATCTAAACGTACAAACAGCGGGAAGCGACTTCGTTGTATAGTGATAGCATTATCGGTATAAATTGCAGTCTACTTGGAAGTATCAACGATAAAATTAAGAAAGAGAAATAGCTAATAACATGCATATTACATAAATATAACTTGAACTATGTCGCGCATGAAATTCAACGAATACTTCCCGGGATTCCTTATTAAGTACTCCTCACGATATTATGTTGATGTTAATTTATTATTTATCTTTAAACACACAATGATAAAATCATAAAGTTCTTTTAATCTTAGTTTGTAAATTTTTAAACATGGTAACTATTGAAGAACTGTAATGATCGAAAAACACAAATTCACATAATATGTAAATCTTATATATTAATAACGTAAGCCAATTTTGTCTCAGTGGTTATGGGACGATAGCTGCACGCTGGTCGATAATTGTCTTATTTTGAAGAACCCAAACTATTGATGGTTAGGTTAGCGTCTTAATTGCAATTTAATAAATTTTTACGACTTAAATAATAATTAATTTTAGACAGCGGACTAAAGTTACTAGCCGGGTAGAGAGCGGTGCTATGGCTGTATAAATAAATGTATATCACGCCAACAGACGTCGTCAGCTTACAATAAAACCAAACCAATGATAGGTTTTCATCGCGCAGTTTCGCGAGCCACAGCCATTTATTTAATACTAGTGACCTGCCCCGGCTTCGCACGGATGCAATGATATGACACCATAGTCGAAACTTGTATCGTGATCAGTGTTTTTTCACTAAATTGTCCATGTCCATTGTATATAAAACCTTCTTCTCGAATGACTCTATCTATTAGAAAAATCGCATCAAAACCCGTTGCGTAGTTTTAAAGCTTTTAGCATACATAGGTATATAAGGACAGAGACAGATTAATAAAACACATATAATATATTACTTACAATAAATAAGTAATATACTATTTGATTATATAAATGAAAACACGTCTGAGAGATATGAGTCAAAGGAAAGGCTTGTTACCTTTCAGATACATAACAGACATTTTATATTATATACTAGCTATGCCCGCGACTTTGTACGCGTTTGAATTCAACCAAAAATTATTATTGCAGCCTAAGTTACTTCTTATTATATCTGCCAATGAAAATCCCGACATAATCAATACAGCCGTTCCAGATATTAGCCAGAACAGATAGACAGACTGACAGACAAAAATGGTAAAAAAATATATTTTTTATGTTATTTAAATGTAGTGTGTGTATACACGGTACATAAACCGTACATACATATGCATTGATCGAAAAGGGTTATTTTAATATTACAAAACAGACACTCCAATTTTATTCCAATTTATCCAATTTCTTGGTGGTAGGGCTTTGCGCTAGCACGTCTGGGTAGTTACCACCCACTCATCAGTTATTCTTCCGCCAAATAACAGTACTCAGTTGCTGTGTTCCGGTTTGAAGGGTGAGTGAGCCAGTGTAATTACAGGCACTAACATCTTAGTTCCCAAGGTTGGTTGCACATTGACGATGTAAGGAATAGTTAATATTTCTTACAGCGTCATTGTCTATGGGTGATGGTGACCACTTACCACCAGGTGGCCCATATGCAAGTCCGCCAACCTAGACCATAATTTTTATTTTTGTATAGGTAATACCAATCGTCTAAAAATTACACTTAATTAGCGTAGAAGCTTAAAAGCACATAATAGTCGTTATATATCAAGTTGAATTTGAACAAACCGATTCAAATATGGAACCGGAAACGACCTCAAATTAAATGCAATCACAGCTGTGTTTATCTTGCATGGAAATCGACGAAAGCTAACTCCATGCTTGTTTACCATCTATCTAAACCTATGGCTTTACTCATCCGTAATTAATAAAACTTTACCCATAGCATACGACCGCTACATTCTAACCCCTCGTGGGGTGAATTAAATGTGTAGTCTATGTCCTTCCACTGGACTCAAACCTCGATTGAGCGGTTTTATTGTGACAAAGTAACAGAAAGAGCAACGTTCGCATTTATAATATTAGTAAAGATAATATGGATTATGAGAAGACGTATTACTCGAAGCCGGAGCCAAGATGGCTCAGTGGTTAGAACGCTTGAATCTTAACCGATGATTGCGGGTTCAAACCCAAGCAAGCATTACTGAATTTTCATGTTCTTAATTTGTGTCTATAGTTCATCTTGTGGTCAGTGAAGGAAAATATCGTGAGGAAACCTGCATGTGACTTAAATGCAACGAAATTGCAACATGGATATCCACCAACCGCATTTAAACAGTGTGGTGTATGTATATATTATATACAGACACCACGATACACTTATACTCTATATACTCTACTCCAAACTTATATGATATACTTCAAACTTTCTCCTCAAAAAGGAGAAGAGGCCTTAGCCCAGCAGTGGGAAATTTAAATAATAATTTATTTACTCAGACTATTTCATTACTATACAGTAACTAACTCATCAATATTTCTATCTCGAGATTTAAATTTATAAACAAAGTTAAAAGAACTAAAACAAAACTAAACATAAATAAAATATTAATACTTGTAGAGTACATTATAATCTCTATCTGAGCAGCGATAAGAAGACGACCTTGATATTTGAACTCTGTAGTAACTCCGCTGTTTGTGTCAAAGTGTTGTTACAAAGTCGATTCTTTATAAGGATTCAGATTTCATAATTCAAGCCTCTAAACTGACGCCATTAAAATCAATAAGTTTAATTGTAGAAACACCACTGATTCAGAATAAACTACCCACATGTATTATACACAAAACCTTCCTCTCGAATAACTCTATCTATTAAAAAAACCGCATCAAAATCCGTTGCGTGTGAAAGAATCGTATTTGCGTTGAAAGATCCAAGCATACATTTGTAGATGATAAAAAATCGTGAAGATAATACCTGTAGACTTCCAAGCAGGATATATTAATTTAAATAATTGTAATTAACAAACATGACTTTGTATTTTTAAAATGTTAAAAAACAACTACTGAGTGTCTTGCCGGTTCTTCTCTGTAGAATCTACTTTCCGAACCCGGTGGAAGCTTCACTTAATTGTAAAATGACGATTCAAAAGTGCTTGTAAAAGGCTACTTGAATAAATTTAATTTGGATTTGATTTAATTTGTTTTATACTATGTAATGATACTAAATATAATAATGCAGTCATTAATCTTAATTAAATTAAGTACTGGCTATCTTAGCTAGGCTAATTCAATAAACTGTGTTAATGATGATGTATAGACTAGCTATACTATACCTCGTCGTAAGATGTTACCATCCCTATAAACACAGTGCTTACATCCCCAATTCGTCACCGATCTTGGGAACTAAGATATGATGTCAATTGTGGCAGTTACGCTGACCAAACCATACCAACATATAATTAAGTCGAGAAATTGTGGACACGAATTAAATCAATTTTTTAATCAATAGAACTAACTTATTGATTGTCAAACCAAATACTATCACCGGTTCGGAAAAGAGAGTGTTGTGACCCGTAAAGAACCGGCGAAAGAAACTCGGCGGTATTTTTCGACTTGTGATTGTTTAAATACGAGTATGTATAATATCAAACAGAAATAGATAGAATTTGATCTTTTATTCCTAAGTGTCAACCATTAACTCACTTTAATTTTGCAACGGGACATTTTTAACACAAAACGCAAGATCGATAATATAATTCTTGCCGGTTCTTCTCGGTAGAATCAACTTTCCGTACATGTGGTAGCTTCATTTAACATAATTGTTAACTGACGATTCAAAAGTAGAGTCGAGATGGCCCAGTGGTTAGAACGCGTGCATCTTAACCGATGATTGCGGGTTCAAACCCAGGCAGGCCCGCTGATTCATGTGCTTAATTTATCTTTATAATTCATCTCGTACTCAGCGGTGAAGGAAAACATCGTGAGGAAACCTGCATGTGACAAATTTCATAGAAATTCTGCCACATGTGTATTCCACCAACCCGCATTGGAATAGCGTGGTGGAATATGTTCCAAACCTTCTCCTCAAACGGAGAGGAGGCCTTTAGCCCAGCAGTGGGAATTTACAGCCTGTTGTTGTTGTTGTTGATTCAAAAGTACTTGTAAAAGAGTTTAATAAATTATATTTTGATTACAATTTTAACATTTAAAAGATACACTACTAAAGATACAAACTACATAACCGTGAGTTAACTTCTCGAGTGAAATACGGAGTGAGTTCTTACGTAACAGCTGTGGGTTCAATTTTCAGTGTAGAAGCGCTTTATATTTACAGAAAACAGATAAGGATTAATAACGTGTGACGAATAAGCTGAACCTCGAACGCGGAGCAGCGCTGTAATCGCTAGAATTGTGTTTCTGCATTTTCGAAATTAAAAACATGCAACTAATGAGTTTATTTATAACAATTAAAATGCCGTAACTAAGCCAACTTTTACAAAAAAAAAAAAATATTTATTGTCCAGAAATACGTTTTCACGGTTTAATAGTTAAATCATTCAGCAAATACACTGTTTTGACAGATCCTTTAATAGTTAAATCAAATCAATCAAAATAGAACGAGTCCAGAGATTACCCGGAAAACACAGACAGACGGACATAAATGATAAAACATGTCATTTTGTTATATATAGCGTGTGTACGTATGTAACGTATACATTTAGTAAAGGGCGACTATTTTACAAACAGACACTCCAATTTTATTATATGTATATATATTGTTAATTCAATATAAACATAGTATATAAAACTTTATTACACCCGCGCGACGCCGGGTGAGGTTGTAATTCCTATAATGAATACACAACAGTAACTTCATCACCTATATATGTTTACGGGCTGTTTTATAATGCTGTCTTTTTCTATCCTATGTTAGATCAAATGTGATAGAAAGACACATCTATATTTAACTAAGCACCGCTACACAACCTTCGTAAGAAAGTCTATTAATGTTAACGTAAACGATTATCGGGATCAAATGAACGAGATTGAACCAAGATGGCCCAGTGATTAAAACAAGTGCATCTTCACCGATGATTGCGGGTTCAAATTCAAGCAAACACCACTGAATATTCATGAACTTAATTTGTGTTTCTAATTCATCTTGAGTTCGGCGGTAAAGGAAACCTGCATGTGTCTAATTTCATAGAAATTCTTATATAGATAAGGCCTCCTCTCCCTTTGAGGACAAGGTTTGGTACATAATCCACCACGCTGCTCCAGTGCGGGTTGTTGGAATGCACAAGTGGCAGAATTTCAATGAAATTAGTCACATGCAGGTTTCCTCATGATGTTTTCCTTCACCGTCGAGCACGATATTTATCATAAACAGAAATTAAGCACATATATATAGAAGTGCTTGCCTGGGTTTGTGCCCGCAATCATCGGTTAAGATGCTGGCGTTCTAACCACTGGGCCATCTCAGCTCTTTAATACATTGCACGATATTTATTAAAAATATATACTAAACACAAGAAATAATTAGAGATAAGAATTATCATACAATTATATAGTAGGTATTTATATTAACTCATATATATCTTAGAAATTAGCACAAATTAAATTGTTCATTATTCGTTTGAACTGAAGGCAGCTGTTATATGTCTAAATGCTTAACAACTGTTAATAATAAAAAATATATTTAGAATTAAATTATTTGTTCCAAAAATTACCCCAAAAAACAAAAAAAGTTATTTCCTCTCTATAGTATTAGTATAGATAGCTCGTATTAATTCAGAGCGCGGTGCTTGTAACCTTAACCAGGAGGCTCTATTCGGTCCACCTGTCGCCGACCCTCGGTCTGCGCGCTGGCCGCTGTGAGATCGCCACAAACATTTACATTTGTAATATATATAAGTGTACATAGCTTTATATGTTACGTATTCAAGTGAATGTTTATGTTAACTTAGCTTTATATCTCAGTGTGTTTACGTTGCCAAGCAAAAACTGCTTGTACCGACATCGTATGGATAAAATGAGGATTGAATTTGACTATTTTTTTATGGTATAGTTTGGCCAGCGTATGGGCCACCTGATGGTGAGTGATTACCATCGCCCAAAGACAATGGCGCTGTAAATAACATTAACTAACTAACAGAAACTAAGATGCTATGTTCGTTGTACCTGTAGTTACACTGACTCAGCCTTCAAACCGGAACACAACAATACCACGTACTGTTATTTGGCGGTAGAATACTAGTTTTTAAATAAATTCTGGATTCAGATCAATCTTGTTCGGCAGACTCCAAAATATAGCACGAAATGATTTATCAAAATTGTACTAATTACTTATTGTTTGACTTAGGTAGGCACCACACACTCAGCAAATCCAAACAATACTTAATTGTTCCGGTTTGAAGGGTGAGCCGGTGTAATTAGAGGCACACCTTCAATTTGCAAGGTTGGCTGAAAGCGCATTGGTGGCGTAAGGAATGTTATATTTCTTACAGCGCCATCAAGAGGCCATTTGCCCATTAACCTACTTCATCATAACCGCGTCATGGAAATACTGTCTTGTCTCCCCGCTTAGGTCGAGGTCAATAACGCACACATACAAACACACACACACACACACTCATACACACACTCACACACACACACACACACACATATATTTATATATATATATATATATAACGAGGAGTTAGGCATCTCGTTATCAGACGTGAAGATATTTCAAATATAAGTCTTTTCGTTTACATTCGTAATATATGTCATTCTGGTATTTCCTGAAAAAATACTTTTTGACTGTCATGCGTCCTCCGTGATACTAACGTCGTTAACATGCATGCAAGCATATAAAAAACATAATTAAACAATAACATCACATATATTACTCTGATCCCAATGTAAGTAGCCAAAGCACTTGTGTTATTGAAAATCAGAAGTAACGCACCACAAACACCCAGACCCAAGACAACATAGAAAACTAATGATAATCTACATCGAATCGGGAATCGAACCCGGGACCGAAGAGTGGGGTAATCATAAAAACCAGTATACACACCACTCGACCAGGGAGATCGTCAAAAGAGATAACTTGGCTATCTCTCATTTTTCACGGGTATAATAAGTATTTTGTTTCATAATACTTAATAATCAGCCAACTAAAAGTATATTATATAATTGACTACTTCCCGATTTCCCCGGATGTGGGCCCGTTTGGTGTCCCCGAGCCGTCCTGTCCGCAGTCGAGTAGTATGTCAAAGCGTATGAAATGAACTCATTTTCGAAGTCACAATATAAGTAGGGATATACCTAACAATAATAAAATTGGAGTGTCTGTTTGTAATATAAAAAAAATATTTCGATTTTGTTGGTGGTATGGCTTTGTGCAAGCCTGTCTGGGTACCACCCACTCATCAGTTATTCTACCGCCAAATAACTGTATTTATTTATTTATTTATTTATTTTCATTTATGTACCAACAGAATATACAGAGAATTATATACATTAAAAATGTGTACATAGGGATAACTTATCTCTAACAAGAGATCTCTTCCAGAAACCCTGAATCTAGTGGAGATTATTTGTAGTACAGATTTATGGTGTAGGTACAATATCAATTAGTTTTATATTATAAAATTCAAGTAGACTTAACGATAAATTAATATATTACACACTAAATACAAATAAATACAATAATATATACCTATATATACATATACACATATATATATATATTATTATTATATACATATATATACATTCAACGTACATAGATACAAAAAAAAATATATATATATAAATACATACATATAAAATAAATTAAACTTAAGTGGAAAGAAAGTGTTGCTTGACTCTGATTTTAAACGAATTTATCGTAACATTATTATAGAAAATATTATCGGGAAGAGAGTTCCATAGGCGAGCGGCAACAACGGAAAACGAGTTACCATAGGAAGTAGTATTAAAAAATGGTACCTCAAGAGTTTTCGACGCCACACATGCGCGTACTGGTCTTTCACGAGCAGGACAGAACAGAAAACGCTCATGTAGGTAATCAGGGCTACCATGTTTTAATATTTTAAAAAGAAGCGATAAAATGTGCAAGCTCCGGCGAAGTCGGATAGGAAGCCACTTTAACTGACGTCGATATTGAGAAATGTGATCAAATTTGTGCAGACCGTAAATGAAACGAATGCACAAATTTTGAAGTCTATCTAGTTTGTCAAGCAGCTCATCATTCGCATCAAGATAGCAAACATCAGCGTAGTCCAGGATGGGAAGAAGAAGAGATTGTGCAAGTAAAATTTTTGTTTTGAAAGGAAGGAAGTTCTGCAAACGTTTTAGAGAATGCAGAGAGAAATGGACACGTTTACTGACTTCGTTAACCTGAGCTCTCCATGATAAATTGCAATCTATAACTAGCCCCAGATTACAAGCTTGGTCACTATATGCAATTTTAGTTCCACCATAGACAATTGATGGTACAATATCCCAATTAATCTTGCTACGTAACTGTCTGGTACCTATTATCAGTGCCTTCGACTTCAAGGGATTAACAAGAAGCCCAAAGGATGCAGCCCAGTTCTTAATTTTTGCAAGATCATAATTGATATCATGTATGGTCGAACACAGATTTGATAAGGTGGCGTGTCTATAAAGTTGTAAATCGTCTGCATAGAGATGGTAGTGAGAAGAAATAACTTTGGTAATTTCATTAATGAAGATTGAAAACAGAAGAGGAGAAAGTACGCCGCCTTGCGGAACGCCAGCAGAGAGATCAGCCCAGTCCGAGGAAGCCTCATCAGACTTTACCATCTGCCGACGACCACGAAGATAAGATTCGAACCAATCAATCACAGGCAGAGCAAAGTTAAGTGAGCGAAGGATACCAAGCAATACATCAAAGTCGACTGAATTAAAGGCATTGCTAAAATCGAGCAAAATGAGAATAGTAAACTCTCTTTTGTCCATAGCAAAGCGAATGTCTTCAGTGACTTTAAGCAGTGCGGTGGAAGTACTGTGACCGGAACGGAAACCGGATTGAAAAGGACTAAGGAGATGATTATGTGTTAGGAATTCTGACATTTGCTTACGTACAACGTCTTCAAGGATTTTTGATAGGATAGGCAAAATAGAGATGGGACGAAATTGTGAAAATGAAGATGGATTTGATATTTTAGGTAAAGGAATCACGTGTGCTAACTTCCAAACTGTTGGAAAGGTATTGGATTCAAAGGAAAAGTTTATAATGTGAGTAATAACAGGGTTTAAAGAGTCAAGGACAGGTATTAACATATCCCGACTAATGTTGTCATTACCAACCGCCTTGGAAGTGATAGACAGGATGCTTCTCTTGACTTCGCTCTCTGTGACTGTATGAAAATTGAAAGGAATACAATCAGGCGTGATGGCGTTCGCCATCTTTAACAATGTTTCAGCCTTCGTAGAGGCTGAAATTGTTAAAGGGGGAGTAGAAAAATGTTTATTTAGAGAATTCAAATCAAATGAATGTTGAGAAGATTTTGAGGGATTACCCACGCCTAAGGAGTTAAAAAATCTCCACATTTGTGAAGTGGTCAGTTTATCGATGGAGGAGTGGATGAAACGGCGTTTAGCATCTCTACACATCCTATTGCAGAGATTTCGCAATTTTTTGTACGTCGCAATATTGAGGTCAGTAGGTTCCCTTTTAGAGACTCTCTTGGCTTTATCACGTTTTGCCATCATATTTTTAATATTTTGAGTAAGCCAAGGTGCGGGTAGATGTTTTACCTTAATTTTCCTAATTGGAGCGTGCTTGTCATACAATTTGGTCAAAGATTCGTTAAAATAGGCCACCTTATCGTCAACATTCGTAAACGCATACACATTATTCCAGTCAATACTATTGGCATCATAACATAAATTTGCAATATTTATATTTTTCATATTGCGTCTTAAAATTGTTTTGGTCTTGCGCTTTGAGAAGGAGAGTTTATAGCTAACGAAGAGTAAATCATGGAAGGAGAAAGGAGCTGTCAGCTGACCATGAGCTGACACACTGTGAGGGTTGGAGACAATAATGACATCAAGAAGAGACGGAGTACAATTAGGTGAAAAATGAGTTTCTGAGAGAGGAAGGATAGTATAATTAAAAGAAAACACGATAGATTTTAGATTTGTCGCTCTGTGATCATTTTTCACGAGACAAGTGTTAAGATCACCCATTATGATCACATGTTCATAAGAAGGTGAAAGTTTCTCAAGAAGGTCTTCAAAGGTGTTAAAATAATTAATATTTAAGGAAGGACAATAGAGGACCCCTAAAAGGAGTTTAGTGTGATGGGAAGAAATTTCTATGAAGAGGTATTCAAGGATGTTAGGGGAAAGGTTTGATGATTGTTGTATTAACCGAAAGGATATATTATTTCGTAAGAAAATGCAAACACCTCCCCCTCTCTGAGAAACTCTGTCATTACGAATTAGAGTGAAATCCGGTAAAGTGTAAAGAGTCGAAGGAAGAGAAGGTTTTAACCAAGACTCAGAAACAAGGATACCGTCGACCTGCACGTTGCTAAATGATGCGAGAAAATCAGAGTAATGTGCCGGAATGCTTTGCGCATTTATATGTACAAAATTAAGACCATTAGGATTGCAGGAAAAGATAGAATTTAATTGTGAATCAACGGTCAAGCCTTCACTATCAAAAGATTGATTATGGCTAGAAACACTACGGAAATCATCAGAGGAGCATGAAAAGAAATCATCATTTATACAAGCATCACTTAAGTCAGACATATAGATATAAAATAAATATTAATATATAAATATATATACCTTAATCTAAATAAAAGAAATAGTAAAAACAATTAAACGAAATAAAAATACTATTAATCACAAGCGATACAAATAATCTCCCACATTATTAGTCCCTGGCTTAATAAATACATAACAAAAAGAGAAACAAAGAAGAAAAAAAAATAAAAATAAAGAAAATCTATATCTATGCTACATATCTACAATTATACATATGATGACACAAATATTTTGAAATTCTAGATAGTAGCTACAGAGTATAGATATTAACTAGATATCTATTTTAAAAATTTAAAATGCAAAAAAAAAAAAAACAGCTGCTTATTCACCACAAAGATAAGAATTTTCAAGCAGGGTATCCGAACGCTAATCCGCTGTCAATCGTGTTAATGTCAGTTGTCGCAAGAAAAAATAAGAGTAACATATTATTAATTGGCAGCTTAAAACCAACTACACGGATACAAATACATAGACACGGGTGACGTAATGAATGGCAGACAGCAATTATAGTAATATATGAGAAACCTTTACTTTGTAGTTACTTTAACCCGCCGAGATCTTGTCTTCTGGTCCGGCGCACTGGAAACTTGAGGAAACTTTTCGCAAAGATCCTTTAATTCGGCCGATGTAAGGATCTTTTTACGGCTTTTATCTGGAAGCGCCACAATGATTACTCCGTCAGATGTCCAGCAATTTTTCAAACCGAAATGTTTCCGAGCAGCAACGAATAATTCTTGCCTGGGCTTAGTCAAAAATTCCGATATTGTAACTCCAGACCCTTTAAGAGATGTTTTTGAGTTCCAAACTAGATTTCTGTGCTTTGTGGCAATAAAACGAACCAGTATTGGTCTTGGTTTTTCCTTCTTTGTGCCAAGACGATGGCAGATATCCAGCTGTGAAGAATCAATACTAGGCAGCTTTAATTCATTGTGCAACACGGATTGAATTTTGCTCTCCACTTGCTCGTCAGTACTCTCCGGCAGACCGTGAAAAAGCAGCACTCTGCTGCGGGAACGAGCTTCCTGCATATCAAAACCCACCGAGAGCAGCTCTAATTGCTGACGAAGCATACTAAGGGTCTGTACTCAGTATTGTTGTGTTCCGGTTTGACGGTGTAAGGAATAGTTAATATTTCTTACAGCGTCATTGTCTATGGGTGATGGTGACCACTTACCATCAGGAGGCCCATATGCTCGTCCGCCAACTTTTTTCCTATATGGTACATATCCCACAATATTTTATTTACAATTTTTGTTTGTTTGTTTCTACTAATCTCTGGAAAGGCTGGACCGATTTTGACGGGTCTTTCACTGGCAGATAATTGATATAATATGGAGTAACTTAGGCTACACTAATATATTTTTTTATTATTTTCAAAGGCGCACGAGGTCGCGGATACAGCTAGCTATCAATAATTATATTATAGAGAGAATATCATTATAAATGTAAAGAGTTAGTGCGCTCGTATCAATCTTCCATTCCTACGCGGTGACCCACGCGGGCGGCGCTGTAAAGTTTAACGGGCGAACCCACGCGTATCGGATATTCCTTAGAATTAAGTTTTAATGATATTATTTATAATTATGAACAGTCAGAGTAAGAAACCTTCGTCAGTTTTCAAATTCCTTTATCAAGTCTTAAACTCTTAGTACCTTTTGAAACTAAAACGCTAAAGAGTTAGGTATAAAATTAAACTTACATAGAATGATAATTTGGTTCAAAATAGTGTTATCATATAATCATTCGTGTTAATAAATAAAAATTCAAAACATCTTTGGACTACGTCTACTTTTATATCAACATTAAAGGTTTTTAATAGCGTAATTAGTCATTACAAATTTAAACTATACCAATGTCCTACTGAATTGTCAAAGTATGTCTGTCAGTGTCATATATTCTTGATCGGTAGGAAATTATTACTACAATTCTAGTATTCAAAATTGAATTGGGTTTCTTTCCTCAACCGTACCAATCAATCTCATTCGTGTCTTCTCCATCCTACGTGACATTGGAGTAATAATCTGTGCCCTGCCGGCACAACTAAAAGTCATTAAACTAAGAATTGAAAGCAAATCGCCCGTACTGATCTTTTCTTACCCCAACTGTATATATAAGATTTCAAATTAACATGGTTATTTTTTTACTAAAATTATTAATTTCGAGATAATTACCATGTTTTTTTATTTTTATTCGGTGTAGCTCGATATTTCGACATTATCTACGAATGTCTTGTTCACGAGGTTCCCTTGATAATGTCGAAATATCGAGCTCCACCGAACTAAAATAAAAAAAAACATGGTAAATATCCCGAAATCAACAACTTTAGTATATATACCAATTAAAATATATAAATTAGTCTTGTTACCGAAACATTTAAACAGTTATAACAGGCAAGTGTTCGCGTTTCATTTATAATCTTTTACAATGACGATTCAGAGGTGCCTGTGCGGGTTGTACCACGTTGTAGTGCACCGGAATAGTCCCAAGAAAACCAGCGATCTCCTCTCCCGACTCTTGGGCGGGCGTCACCAACGCTTCGCAGTAGCCGTTACGTGCTCATTGGGCTCCTCGAATAAACTATATCTCATATATTAATAGTGTAAGCCGATTTTTATTCAATTGATTATGAAAGTCGCGATGGCCCAGTGGTTAGAACGCGTGCATCTTAACCGATGATTGCGGGTTCAAACCCAGGCAAGCACCACTGTTTCATGTGCTTAATTTGTCTTTATAATTCATCTCGTGCTCAGCGGTGAAGAAAAACATCGTGAGGAAACCTGTGACAAATTTCATAGAAATTCTGCAACATGTGCATTCCACCAACCCGCATTGGAACAGCGTGGTGGAATATGTTCCAAAAAACCTTCTCCTCTAAGGGAGAGGAGGCCTTCAGCACAGCAGTGGAAATTTACAGGCTGTTCTTGTTGATTATGGGACAATAACTGTTTTTTAATTTTAATAATCGGTTATGGTCACATTTTGAAGAGCTTCAGCCGTAGATGTGCAGAAAAATACAGGATTCTTGAATTCAATTTACTAAATTGTTACGATTTCACAAAGATTCAATATCAAATAGAACAAAATTATAGAAAATTGGCATTGACATCGGCCCTTATGCCTGTAGTTACACTGGCTCAGCCTTCAAACCGGAACACAACAATACTGCGTACTGTTGTTTGGCGGTAGAATATCTGATGAGTGGGTGGTACCGGGCTTGCACAAAGCCCTACCACCAAGTAATATTTAATCAACTCCTGTTCTGTTATAAACGAATTCCAGCACATTCCAGCCACGGGAGGTCAAAAGCCAAATAAACAACATATGACATCACCTTGATGCTGCATCGAAAGTTGAATAATCTATGATACTTATTATGGATTCCTATAAAACGGCGTTTCGACCGTCGACGAAGCTGTTATCGGAACTTCGAAATTAAAATTAAAGTGGATATAAGTAGTTAAACGGAACAGCGTTGCATTATTTTAATAATTCATCATTATCATCATTACATAGTAAAAAATGACGTCGCTTACCGCTGTCTGTCCATATGTATGCTTAAAATTAAAATTACGTAACGGATTTTGATGTTGTGTTTTTAATAGATAGAGTGATTTGAGAGGATGGTTTTTAAATATAATATATGGACAGTATAGTAAAAAACACTGATAATTTTAGAAGTTTCTAATGTGATGATGTAAATGACGTCGTTCGCAGCCGAAGGACTTAATAAAAACCGAAAGTAATTTAAAAGTGAATTTATTTTAATTCACAAACTTATTTTACAAATATTAATACTAATTTAATTAGACTACTTCATGTGTTGAGGTTGTAACACAGAATGTCCTCAGAACCAATTATTATAAAATAATGTTAATACTTTTCTTAATTCCAAGAGACACAGAAATTATAAAGATAGATGGCTGTGGTCCGTTGTTGGGCGGCGTGATGATGCGCAAGGGTTGCTGGTACTGGGCCGTTGTCAGTGGTTTCGGCGAACGCTATACCCTAATGTACCTCCATAGGGTGGCAGCATACATAACACACAACAACAAACAACAACAGCCTGTAAATTCCCACTGCTGGGCTAAAGGCCTCCTCTCTCTTTGATGAAGGTTTGGAACATATTCAACCACGCTGTTCCAATGCGGGTTGGTGGAACATACATAACACATAATTATATAAACAAATGTGTAGAATATTTTTAGTGTCAGTATTACAGAGCGAAGATGGGGCGGGTCGCTAGTATGTTATATGAATATTATGATTACATATTTATTTATCGGTTTTCTTTAGAATTTTATTTCAATAACCATGAATTTCGATCGCTCACACTTAGCGCGTCCCCTGACATTCTTTTAAAACGAGTTACAAGTGCCAGTGCACTAATCAGCAATACGGCACGCGTTTTGAAGCGCTTGAACACGTGTTAGTCGTTTTAAAACTACTATTTCAATATAAATGTATAGTGTATATGTACGTATGTATAGTATACTCAAAGATAATGCCAAGTTTATTCGTTTTGTTTAAAATACCACGATTTTTAATTTTTCTGATTAACAAATTCATATCATAACATTAATAAATAAAGTAAATTTCACACAAGTCTATATAGATGACAGAAAAGCTTTGAGTTAACAGATGTTGACTTTTAGGCAGGATGTATTGTATATAAATGTGTTTAACTAACATAACATTTTAAATTAACATGGTTATTTTTATTATTAAAGTTATTAATTGTTCACGAGAACAAGACATTCGTAGATAATGTCGAAATATTGAGCTACACCGAACAACATACATAACATACATAATACTTAATAACATAACATTATTTTTTAAATGTTGAAAAACAGTAACTACCGAGTTTCTTACCGGTTCTTCTGTGTAGAATATACATTTCGACCTGGTGATACTGGTGGTGAATTTTACGTTTAACATAGTTTTGTAAAATGTCCGTTCGAAAGTACTTGTAAATCTCAACATCAATATTATTTGAAAAGTTTAAGTAAGATGCTTTTACTTAAAAAATAACAGCCGACTCGTTTGTTTCGTTAGTGTTTTATATATCCTAGTTTCTTAAGCTTATACACTATAGTCTCACTAACCCAATGTTCAACAACAACAACAACAGCCTGTAAATTCCCACTGCTGGGCTAAAGGCCTCCTCTCCCTTTGCGGAGAAGGTTTGGAACATATTCCACCACGCTGTTCCAATGCGGGTTGGTGGAATACACATGTGGCAGAATTTTTATGAAATTTGTCACATGCAGTTTTCCTCACGATGTTTTCCTTCACCGCTGAGCACGAGATGAATTATAAAGACAAATTAAGCACATGAATCAGCGGTGCTTGCCTGGGTTTGAACCCAATGTTCACTGTGTTACAATCCTTTTTTACGGACTACACGATCATGCTGAGTAATCCAACATGTCCAACTTATTACAGAATTGAAGGCAAATTCTGAATATTTGTCTTCAAATCAAGTAGCTGCGACCAAGTCAGGGGAATATACTATTTCCCGTCTGAACTTTGATATTTTATGAAATCAGGAAAAAGCTAAATTCGTTACGTCTCAAACGTAATAAATTCAATAAAAAAAAAATCGAGTTACGCCGAAAATTGAGTATAAT
This sequence comes from Vanessa cardui, assembly GCF_905220365.1. Taxonomy (NCBI): domain Eukaryota; kingdom Metazoa; phylum Arthropoda; class Insecta; order Lepidoptera; family Nymphalidae; genus Vanessa; species Vanessa cardui. The sequence goes on along the minus strand of NC_061150.1, from coordinate 8,055,772 downwards.
ACTGGAGGAAGATTGAATCTTGAATACACTTTAAATTTTAGTTACTTGGGCTTTCCGTCGGGTCAGAATCGAAATCTACTTTAGCTATTTCCGCCCGTGTAGGGGATATCAGTATCTTTGATATTTTTGTACCTGACAAAGTCATCGGCAAATGGTCGAGAAATGTGTACGCCAGTTTTCATGGGTACATTCCGAAGTCCCTGGTTCATTCATTAGTTTACTATGTTGCCTTGGGTTTGGGTGTTTGTGGTAACCTTATTACTTCTATTTTCCATAACACAAGTGCTTTAGCTACTTACATTGGGATCAGAGTAATGTATGTGGTGTTGTCCAATATTATATTTATCTGTTCAGTTTTTATAAGAAAGAATATACTCTGCTAATGGTTATAGTCAATGGTGACCACCCAAATATTAGCGCTGTATGAAATTTTATAAAAATAAAATATACTTTATTCAAAAGGGTTTTACAAGCACTTTTGTATCGTCATTTTACAATTAAGTGAAGCTGCCACCGGTTCGGAAAGTAGATTCTACCGAGAAGAACCTTCAATAAACTCAGTAGTTACTCTTTTTTAACATTTAAAAATACAGTCATGTTAGTTAAATACAATTATCTATATATTACTGCCTGGAAGTCAACATGTATTAACTCCACGCTTTTTTATCGTCTGTATAATCTTATATTGAGTAATAAGCTTCCTTATCAATGCATATTTACAAAGGAGGTAAATTTATGTAACGGCAAAATTAAAAATGCCTGCAGTATACAAAGTGCATGTGCACCAGCTAACTTGGGAACTATGATGTTATGTCCCTTGTGCCAGTACTTACACTAGCTCACTGAACTATTACCTATTGCTTGATAAAGTGTGCAATGAATGGGTTGTATGTACATATTTTGTCTCTTGCTCCTGTAGTTACACTGATCCACTTAACATTGAAACTAAAGTATTGCGTGGTAGTACAGTATTCGGTGCCTGGGTGGTCAACTCACAAAACTCTACCATCTCAACTTGAGAATTTATAATATTACTTCGTATACAGCAGCTTACAGACATGTCGAGTAAGTGGATCTTAACCGTAGGCGATGTTTTCATCTCTTTCTTTTCATATTATTGTCTCTTTCTGTTACATACGGTTTTATATAATAAGATTGAATCTTATTATTTTGTTATTGTATTTATTTTTAACTCTTATTATAGATTATTTTCAAACATTATGTACACGTTTTAAAAAGTGTATATTTTTCTTTTGGTATTATTTATGTATCTGTATAAAAGTAAAGTAAAGTAACAGCCTGTAAATTACCCACTGCTGGGTAAGGCCTCCTCTTCCATTAAGGAGAGGGTTTGGAACATATTCCATCACGCTGTTCCAATGCGGGTTGGTGGAATGCACATGTGGCAGAATTGTGATGAAATTAGACACATTCAGGTTTCCTCACAATGTTTTCCTTCACCGCCGAGCACGAGATGAATTATAAACACAAATTAAGCACATATATATAATGGTTCCTGCCTGGGTGATGGAGATGCACGAATTCTAATCACTGGGCCATCTCAGCTGGTATCTGTATGCTTTTATATATATGTTGTATATATGTATATATCTTAAAATCTATTATTGTTACATGTAGCAGATAAAACAGTTACGTTTTACTATATAATATGGCGTAGTAAGTCATTTACATTGTTTATATTAAGGTACAGATTCAGAAAATCCACGTAAAGAATCACCGTTTGTCACGCCCAGTGACCTTGAGTACCTCAGACGTAATGGCGCTGCCACACTGCGCTTACAAGATATCATTGAAGATTTTGTTAACTTACATTTTGACAAAAATAGAAGCAAGCATATAATAGTAAATGCTGTATATTCTGATATATATTAGACTAAAACTATATTGCAACACTGTTACATAGGTTATGTTCTTTGCACCACCTCTCTGTGGAAGCTTTCGCCGGTGGATATTCCAAACCGATACAACTTGGGAACCTTCAAGAAAAGAGCGTACTCCTTCCTTAAAGGCCGCCAACGCATAATCAAGCCCCCAGTGTTGCAGATGTCCATAGGCGGTGGTCACTTTCCATCAGGTGAGCCTGAACAAAAAAAAATATAATAATGTCAAACTCGGTGGTAGGTTTTTCCGTAGGTACAACCAATACTTAGTGTACTTGTGTTTCGTAAGTGAGCCAGTGTGAGGGTGACGAGAAATATGTAATAAATAAAAAGTACCTACTCTTATTAAATACTTGAATTAAGAATACTTTGATAGTGTTAATAAATCTTAAAAGCTTTTTAAGAGTAGTGTGAGAGCACCATTACGGCTAAAACTCAAGAAGGTAAGAATAATTCTCCATAATATAAAGCAAGGGACCCGTTTTATGATAATATGAAGAACTCTTTAAAAAAATATTTATCACATAAACGGTATTGCTATTGATTGCTCAAACAGTATCAGATAAACTTCACGCCGATTTCGAACTTACTCGCTTCAAAATACGGAATAAACTTCTATGTACCCGTAATTTAAATTCAAATCACGTAGATTGACATCCGTCCCTTTCTCTCGTACAGGAAAGACAGGGAGGCAATGGATTAAGTTCGGTGAATTTGTCGATACAAAAGAATCGAATCTCCTTCTCCGTTCGTTTGCACGTCGCTACGTATTAGCGCCAAAGATCGGGTCTATGTCTGAATGGAGTTGACATTGCCTTCTGTAGAGTTCATTGATGATATGAAACAATATATAAATATACAAGTAACTCGCGTTTTTGGGGTTGGTTGTCATGTGTTAGTCAAAGAAGTGGCCTATGTTCTTTCTTGGTGATCAAATTTGTTTCATACCAAATTTCATCAATTTCGGTTCATTGGTTTGATCGTGAAAGAGTGACAGACAGCCAGAGTTACTTTAACATTTATTATATTAATATAGAAGTACAGATTGCTTTTTATTATAACATATCTAGGTAAGCGGATAGGCAAAAGGGTTAAATATTGGTAAATGGTCTCCATCCAATACTTGTAAGTATAAAAAAGGGTAACTACTGGGTTTTTGCCGGTTCTTCTCGGTAGAATCTGCATTCCAAACCGGTGGTAGCTTCACTTAATATAGTTGTTAAATGACGAGTCAAAAGTGATTGTAAAAGTCTACTTGAATAAAGTACATTTTGATTTCGATTTTCAATTACGCGCTATGCTCTGTAAGAATATTGACTATTCCTTATATCACCAATGCACCGCCAATATTGGACAGTAAGATGTTATTAATCTTTGTGTTTCGTTTAGTTTCTAACTGTATGTCCATTTGGTAAGTAACAAGTTTCTTAGTCAGTATTAATACTACTGTCTATAATAATGGCTATGCACTTCCGACAGAATGCATGACAATGAATGACCATCGATCATGATAGCGATGCTGTTGGTACCACCGACTTTAGCCACTATTGGCCACATCTTTGACTCATCGTGGCATTAACATCCCTTGTGCCTGTAGTTAAACTGGTCCACTAAGTCTCCAAACCGTTACTAAATAGTGCTAAGTTCTGCTTGGTGGAATAGAATGTATGTATGATTGGATGGTACCTATCCAGCTTACTCTAGCACGCACTTGAAATGAAACACATATATGGATCATACTTTCTCGATTTGTAATTTTGAAACCACCACTTCATTTCTCAAAGACATATAATAATAAACCAAAGTAATTATACAATTGAATCGTCATTAATTAACACAGAAACCATTATTGTTTAATGGAATAAGATCAATTAGAAATATAATTACTTTTAAAAGGTTATGAAAGAAAAGAAAACATTCGAATCGTCTGTTATCCCAATTGTTCGATATCATTTTTCTTGGAACGAATAAGACGATTGTTTCGTCGTGATGTTTTTGCGTCCCACGCACTTTCAAGCCAGCATATTACGTTGCAGTCAAATCTGAACTACGATCAGTATTCAATGTGACCAAAACAAGACTATTTTATTTATTGACGACCTCCGTGGTGGAGTGTGTATACCGGTTCTCATGGGTACGCCACTCCGAGGTACCAAGTCGCTGTATAAAAAGTTCATTAGTTGTCTAGTAGTAAGTCTATTAGTCATCGTGGGTCTGAGTGTTTGGACAACTTACATTAAAAAAAAAAAAAACAAAAACAGAACGTACAAAAATCAAGTGAAACAGTAGAAATTCAAAACTACCATGTGACCTAATTTTTATAAGCACATATTATTTTAAACACATAGCTTATTTTCTCTATACAATCTTGCCGTATCAAGTGTGTCGAGAATAGGCTTAAAGATTTAGCGGGTAAGAATTTCATATGTTATATCAGTGGTGTACAGGTTAATTCCATTTCTACAATCATATTAAATCATAATCACCTACAAAATAACTACTACAAATCCGTGTACTCCTTGTACTGAGATACAGTTATATCTTGAACCTAAACTTCAACATCACGCTTCGAGATATAAATAAGTAAATAAATAAATATGAGACAACATCACATACATTACTGTGATCACAATGTAAGTAGCTAAAGCACTTGTGTTATGAAAAATCAGGAGTAACGACGGTACTACGAAACCCAGACCCAAGACAACATAGAAAACTAATGATAATCTACATCGACTCGGCCGGGAATCGAGCCCGGGACCCCGAAGTGAAACCGATGAAAACCATTGTACACACCACTCGACCACGGAGGTCGTCAAAAGTAGTTTTAGTATAAAGTAATCAGTCAACAAATCTCCCCAGCCAAAAGCAGTTTAGACCGATGTATACTTTAGCTGTAACATACAACATCAAACAGAATAAAGTATATATTGAATTAAATGATTCGTGAAAACTCCGGCTTACACGCGCGGCTTAACGAAGGGAACGTCCCTCAGTACTTTGTTCCGACCCAGCCTGGAGGATCAGTGAACTAGAATATATGCTTATTTTAAGGCATTAACACAAACAACTTGGACTCAACTAATGGAACCCTTAATCTGCATCACTGGGCTTGCAGGTGCGTTGGCGGCTTTAAAAAAGCCTTTTTTTTCTATTAGGTTCATGAGTCAATTATATTTGGTATTTTCAAAAATGGTAACATTTCATGGGGCTATTTATAAGTCAGCAATTTTAAAATAAATGTATTTACTTGTTTACAGATCCATAATGATTCAGATTTATTTGACTCGTAATCCGTGATAAAGCAGAGTGGTGTTACAAGACAAATACATTCCAAGAATACCATACTTTTTTCCTTATAACAAAATAGTCCTATTCCAGAATGTAATCTGTCCCTGTTTCAAACTTCATTCAGATCCGTTCAGTTAATCTCATTCCATTGACTAACAAACACCCAAACTTTTACATTTATAGTATTTGAAAGATTTCAAAAACATTCAATATCGGTCCCAAGTCGGGCGCCACTTTGTATTTATCAAAATTAATTTTATTAATTAAAATAATTACAGTCAATGAAAACAGAGCAATTAACTTTTATACAACAAATGTAATATTATTAAAAATATCTAATTGTATGAGAAACGAGCTTTAAGACCCCCCTGAGGGAGGGGCGGTTTACTTGAATTATTCGTAACTTAGCTGTCGCCGCCCACCTTCTTTAGTTAATACTAGCATCGAACATTGGTGTAATTAAAAATAAATATACTAGATTTTTATGGTGTGCAAATAAGCCTGATGTTCCATGATCACTATTTTATTACGTCTTAAGACGTAAGTACTTGAGAAATATTAATCATTTACACTGGCTCAAATTGGAACACAAAAATACTAAGCAGTGTATCAGTCATGATGCTATAGATAGCATGAATGTACGTTACACATAGACAGGCTTAAGAAAGTCCTATCAAAATATATCACATACAATGATGATATCGCATAGCATTATTAAACTTACTATAAATATTCCACTGCTGAACTAACTCTATTTTGAAGGGGTTTGAAGGTTATATGATTAGGTGTATAGTTTTCTAAATAAATAAATAAATAAATATTGGACGAGATCATATACATTACCATGATCCGACATTATGTAACCACAAACACCCAGACCCAAGACAACATAGAAAACTAATGATATTTTTCTACATCGGCTCGGCCGGGAGCTCGGAGTGGCTTACCAATGAAAAAAGGTATTTCACACCACTCAACCACGGAGGTCGTCCTTGTTCCTACCACCTACTATCTTAAACATACACAGATTTAAATCTGACACGTCTTACCTCACAATGTTACCCTCTTCACTAGTAAACACAAGGTATATTATAAACATTGCATATTTAGTTAAGACTACGCACATGGAGGAGCTGAGATGGCCCAGTGGTAAGAACGCGTGCATCTTAACCGATGATTGCGGGTTCAAACCCAGGCAAGCACCACTCTATATATGTGCTCAATTGTGTTAATAATTCATCTCATGCTCGGCGGTAAAGGAAGACATCGTGAGGAAACCTGCATGTGTCTAATTTCATCGAAATTCTGCCACATGTGCATTCCACCAACCCGCATTGGAACAGCGTGGTGGAATATTTTCCAAAACCTCTCCTTAATGCAAGAGGAGACCTTATCTCAGCAAAATTCAATCTTTAAACCTAACTTGAAATGTGCAAATCACTTCTGACACTCCACGATCGTTTTCGGCGACGAGTTCCGAGTTTCTTTTTACAGAATAACCCTTTAACTACATTGACCGCGTGGCAATAATGCCAGCGCCATTACCCGATAAATTACCCCTAAAATTCGGTATCCCTCTACCCTTAATAAGATGGAGAGGTCAAATAAATCGAAGAGGTTAATCGAGGTCTGATAAATCGCTTGTCGCTAATCTGCAAACTGTTTCGATTACAAACGACATCACATTCAAAACGTCCTAATTGCCTATATCTCAGTGCGATAATAGATTCTATTGATGGTAATTCATATACGAATTTATAAAGAATATTATTATCATGAGAGTGGATTTGTTTAATCTTTTATTTGTTTCTCGACTTCGCTCAAGCAATCGTTATTAAAATTCTCATATATGTTGTCTATATTGGTGTAAGATATATAAAACCTCCTTATTAAGGGCGTCCTTCACCCCTCAAATCAAATCAAAATATACTTTATTCAAGTAGAACTTTCGGCATTTTATATTTCACTAATATTAAGTGAAGCTTTGAAATAAAACTAGTTATAACGGATTTGAATCGCGTATATTAATTATTTTTGACATTCCGACGTTTCGGGCACTTTACAGCGTTCGTGGTCACGGGTAGACTGAAAATTTAAGACAACATTATCAAGTGAAGCTACCACCGGTTCGGAAACTAGATTATAACGTGAAGAACCGGCAAGAAACTTAGTAGTTACTCATTTTCAACGTTTAAAAATATAGTCATGTTAGTTAATTACAATTATACATATATGCAAGTAATCAGACGCAGGTGACGCCGAGAAATACGATCGCCCCGTGTCTATTTCGTACAATTAAAATTATTAAAAGAGTAATTTCTGAAAAAAGGAAATAATCCCTGTTTCACTCACGGATTTTTAAAGATATGTTCTTAATTTGACTCAAATTAAATTCAATTTGAATCTAACTATTCTTATACACACATTTTACAACCCAGCAAACCGCACTACAAAATAAGGTAGACTAATCTTAAATTTTCCTTATAAAACGAGGCATTATTTGTACATAAACAAATAAATATTGGACAACGTCACATACATATATTACTCTGATCCCAATGTAAGCAGCTAAAGCACTTGTGTTGTGGAAAATCAGACGTAACGATACCACAAACAGACGCAAGACCACATAGAAAACTAATGAACTTTTCCTTCATAAAATTTTTATAATTTCCTAAATGACTCATGAAAGCGTACTCACTACTCGACCGCAGAGGTCGTCAATGACTAAAACCTTTTTTGAAGAGCAATAGATAAACCGTGCGTCAGGTTTATCCAAGTGACTTGAACTGAAAACAACGTCTATCAATTTATCAACGGGATTGTAACCTGTTGGGGAGCGGACAGGTGTCGCGCGTCGAGCGCAGCTCTCGAAACTTAATTGATGAACTATCGCGACCGAGAGACAGCCACGTGAATACAGAACCTTTGAAAAATTAAACAGTTTTCATTTTTTATGTTAGTAAAAGCTTTTAAATCACCCACTCCCATTTAGAAGAGGGTTTGGAACATATTCCACCACGCTGTTCAAATACGGTTTGTGAAATGCACATGTGGCAGAATTTCAATGAAATTAGACACATGCAGGTTTCTTAACGATGTTTTCCTTCACCACCGAGCACGAGATGAATTATAAACACAAATTAAGCACATATATGTAGTAGTGCTTGCCTGGGTATAAAGCCGAAATCGTCGGTTAATATGCACGCGTTCTAACCATTGAGACATCTTAGTTCATTTTTTTATGTTAACCTTAAATATATATCATATCCACTCCACTTTGTGGTAAGTGGTAGTGCGAAAACGGCCAGTGCCAATGAACAGCAGTTGATCTCACCATACCATCCCATTAATTGCATCTTATCTTCACGTTTACAGGAACGGGACCTGGGTTCATCCTATTATACACGCACGTGTGCTTTTTTATGTTTGCATTGTAAATTGTTGTATAATTGTGTGCACTATTATTAAATTAATATACGCCGTAGAGCTTATAAACGCCTGATGGGTATCTATCACCCGCTCAGACTTAGCGACCCGCCCCAGATTCGCACGTATGATATGCTAGAGAACTTTGCTTTTATCTCCAACCTCTAGAATCACTCTTATCTTTTAAAAATGCCGCATCAAAATCCGTTGCGTAATTTGAGAGATCTGAACATACATAGGGACAGACAGCGTTAAGCGACTTTGTTTCATACTACGTAGTGATAATAATGATTATTGTGTTAGATGTATTGCGAAAGAAGAGTTGTCCAGTGTAACAGGCAAAGTGGATATAACATCTAAGTTCCAAAGGTTAATAGCGTATTGGTGACTTATGATCTACTGTTATTTTAGAATAATACATAAAGTCATCATACAATGTCCCAATACTGTCCAGTACGTATACCACCACTCCGCCTTCACGTCGGATATAAATATAAATATGAGACAACATCACATACATTACTCTGATCCCAATGTAAGTAGCTAAAGCACTTGTGATATGGAAAATCAGAAGTAACGTTACCACAAACACCCAGACCCAAGACAATATAGAAAACTAAGTGTGTGTCGGAATGGCGTACCCATGAAAACCGGTGTACACACCACTCGACTACGGAGGTCGTCGGATGCCTCCCACTAACGACTTAACATCAAAATATCAGCATAAAACAGAATTAAAAAGTAATAGTAAAGTCAGCAAACTGAACAATAATCTATTTGTTTAATTCAAGCGCAAACGAACAGTTAGTTTAACTCTTTTGCAAAGAAATCCCAAATTCTAATTCATTCATTCAATTTAAAAGCAGTACAGTCACTTCAAAGTAAAAACTACGACCGGTTCGGAAAAGTAAATACATCGAGAAAAACCAGCGAAATCTGAGGGGAAAACAATTCAACGTTTGTAATTTTGAATAAAACAGCGCAGACAGAAGGCGATCGGTGAATTCCCGAGATGAAACGTCCGTGTACTGACTAACTGTTAAATAAATTCTTAGTAACTAACATTTTTGAAACTAGCTTTTACAATAGGCTATTTGACTGGTTTTTAAAATCCATTTTATATTGTTTAGTAGAAGTTAAGGAACCCAGTAAAAGTTGATTTTTTTATTTCTAGTACATATTTGCCGAAAAATATCATATTAAAAATTCCATATTTAAATAAGGCGCGAAAACGCTACTTGGACAATACGGCACTGCAATGGGGTCGGTGACGTCACTTTGCTGTATTTTAATTTGTGGTAGATATAGTAGAAAAGCAAGGTTTACAAGAAAGTGACTTCATCATAAGCCCGGCCAATCAGGAGCGTTTTGTGTCACGTGACAAACGTTTGAAAAAATGCATTTTCATTTATTGATTTTTGAATAAATTAAGTATTATTTTCAAGTTTCGTTAATAAATAAACATTTTTAAACTCATAATATACACTGATTACAATAATTCACAATTTATTTTTCGTATTAGCCTATTAGAACTTGCTACTTCTAGTAGAAAACATACTTTGGAAGTCACCGCATCAGTTTATTAAATTTATTTTATGACATAGGTGGGCGAGAAACTGGGCCAGTTGATGGTAACGCAATTTAGACGTTTCCTGGGATCTCGTTGTAAAATTGTGTAAACTTATACACAAAAGTTACCAACAATAAGTAGTTTATTCTACGAATTATATATTTGATTTACACCACAACGCATCGGCTTCACTGATTGAATAATAAATAAATAGTAACCTTAAATAATGAATATTGGACAACATCACATACATTACTCTGATCCCAATGTGAGTAGCTAAAGCACTTGTGTTGTGGAAAATCAGAAGTAACGATACCACAAACAAATACCCAGACCCAAGACAACATAGAAAACTAATGAACTTTTTCCACAATATCCGTAATAGAACCCGGAACCTTGGAGTGGCGTACCTATGAAAACCGGTGTACACACTACTCGACTACGGAGGTCATCAAATGACACACAGGCGCTTGTGTTTATCATGTAACGCGGCCTCGAGGCACCGCGCTTAGCATCACTTCAGATCAAAGTCATGAACGGTAATATTGACCACCTGACTATCAGACGCCAACGAGAGCTCGCGACGCTGTCTATCAACGAGTATTACAAATCTGATTTCCATTTTGTTGCACGAGGAACATTTAAGGTTCATTTAGTAAGGTTCATGTAGTACTGTGCGTATCGGCCCACGGATGAACTTGGATAAAACCAAGGTCATGTTCAATGAACATGTTCTACCGGAACCGATTGCGATACACGGTACCGTCCTCGAAGTTGTTCAAAAATATGTCTACCTTGGGCAGACTTTGCGATTTGGTACAAACAACCTTGAGGACGAGGTGAATAGAAGAATTCAGCTAGGTTGGGCAGCGTTTGGAAAATTGCGTCGAATCTTTACATCGTCGATCCCACAGTGCCTTAAGACGAAAGTCTTCAACCAGTGCGTCCTACCCGTCATGACATACGGAGCCGAAACGTGGACACTCACGGCAAGGCTGGTCCACCAGTTTAAAGTCGCTCAGCGTGCTATGGAAAGGGCTATGCTCGGCGTTTCTCTGCGGGATCGCATCAGAAATGATGCGATCCGCCAGAGAACCAAAGTAATCGACATAGCCCACCGGATTAGTAAGCTGAAGTGGCAGTGGGCTGGCCATATTTGCCGCAGAACCGATAACCGTTGGGGGAAACGTGTTCTAGAGTGGAGACCGCGTCTCGGCAAACGTAGTGTAGGACGTCCTCGGGCACGGTGGAGTGACGACTTACGCAAGACGGCTGGCAGGAGCTGGATGCGAGTAGCCCAAGAACGATCTCAGTGGCGTGCAATTGGAGAGGCCTATGTCCAGCAGTGGACGGAAATGGGCTGATGGATGATGATGATGATGATGATATCTCCAATTGATTAGACAGCGTTTCCGATGAAAGCTCTCTGGCGACTTGGTTTGTTCCGACATGTTTTACAGTTTTCTTTCTATTTCAACTTACTTGGTGGTAGGGCTTTGTGCAAGCCCGCCTGGGTAGGTACCACCCACTCATCAGATATTCTACTGCCAAAGAACGGTACTCAGTATTGTCGTATTCCGTTTTCAAGGGTACGTGAGCCAGTGTAACTACACGCGCAAGGGACATAACATCTTAGTTCCCAAGGTTGGTGGCACATTGACGATATAAGGAATAGTTAATATTTCTTACAGCGTCATTGTCTATGGGTAATGGTGATTACTTACCATCAGGTGGCTTATATGCTCGTCCGCCTATCCCATAAAAAAAAATCTTATTTACACTAATTTTACCTTCTTCATGAATCCTTCTATCTAACAGTGAACGCCGCATGAAAATCCGTTCAGTAATCTTGAAGTTTATCGTGAAAATACAGACATACAGGCAAACCGGGGGACTTTGTTTTATAATATTTGAGAGAGGGGGACAATCTTGGTAGCATCATCTTCCGTGGATGTCCTTGACACACATCGCAGAGGCTGCGGGATCGCTACCAAACCTCCTCCCCATTCAGGCCACGTGTTCAATTACACTTCATATTAAATAAATTTCTTCCAACACCCATGCCTTTGGAAAGTTCCTAAGGTTGCCCAGTCCGTTTGTTTTCATAAATAAATATCATATATGTCGGAGATTGGAAAACGGAACGTCAAATCCTAATCGATTTGGGCGTATTCGGACACAATGGTGGACAACACTGAGGTGGTTGACACCTGACGGTTGCCAAGGGTTGTTTACAGAGAAAAAGCTAATAATTAATGAACGTCCGACTTCGCCGCGTTTCTTAATGTACATGATGGAAGAAGATCGCCCACAATCTCTAACGTTCCCTTCGTTATATATATAAATTATAAAACCTTATTTAAATAAAATATTGCCTCAACCACACGTACACTTTGAAATTCTAAGCAGCTTAAAATATACATAAGGTTATGTACGATGCATTAGCTCTGTACAGATAGATCGTTTGCCGAAACTTTATGTGCCTCTCCCATGCAGACTGCTTACTAAGCGTCACGTCAGCGTGACGATTCACGCTGTCCCGGCACCGGTCAAAATAGAGATGCTTGCTTTCATGAAGTACTCGTCTTTGTCGTGGTCTAAGCAACACAAGTATAAAAGTAGTTGGCGCGTTTATTTCGAGTTTATATTGAAGACAAGCTGGGCCCGCGACATTGTACGCATTTGAATTTAACGAAAAAAATATCATTGAAGCTTAAATTACTCCTTATTATAGAAGTTATCTGCCAGTGAAAGTGCCCTTAAAATCGGTCCAGCCGTTCCAGAGATTAGCCGGTACAAATAGACATACAAAAATTGTATAAAAATGTTATTTTGATATATGCACCGTGTATATACATTTCAATTGAGTAAAAAAGGGCTATTTTAATATTACAAACAGACATTCCAATGTAATTATATGTATAAATGGACAAAACACGATTATGGCGTAGTCTGGGGCGCTGTGACTTTTGAGAGTTGCCATAATCTATTTATTAATATTATAAATGTGAAAGTAACTCTGTATGTATGTCTGTCGCTTTTCCAAGACCACACCAATGAACTGGATTTGATTTAATTTGGTCTGAAGCAAACTTGAACTCCAGGAAAGTATATTGGCTAAGTTTTTGCTTAACACATGATAATCCTCCTTAACGCGTGAGAAGCGCGGGCGACAACTAGTACCTCAAATAGCACTTCTTTTCATAACACGGTGAGCTTTGTCATGATACCTAATAAGGATACCTTATCAGGCTTCAGTTATCAAGATATAAAATCATTATTCAATTCGACTTCCGTGGTTGAGAAGTTTACACCGGTTTTCATTAGCACGTCACTTCGAGGTCCCAGGTTCTATTCCCGGCCGAGTCGATGTAGAAAAAGTTCATTATTTTTCTATATTATCTCGGATCTGGGTGTTTGTACCGTCGCTACTTCTAATTTTCCATAACACGAGTGCTTTAGCTACTTACATTGGGATCAGAGTAATGTATGTGATGTTGCCCAATATTTATATTTAGTTATATTTATCATTATATTTTTATTAATATGGAGATGATTTTGAAAATCTTAGCCTAAATTAAAAAAAAAGCAGCTTGAAACTGTATCCTGGAGTTACTAAAAGGCTTAGTCCAACTCGGGAGAACTGTATATCCAGTATTGCACTTAGCTGTTGGTCGAACGCTTAACATAGTTATATGTGACATGGACTCCGTCAAGAATTTGACACGAGTACAATATGATATCGAATGATATTTCTTGCAACGCGTTCGGGTCACATCAATATTTAGACCTGGATTAGTCTCAAGTCCTTGGAATTAGTTAGGCGTTATAATTTACGCTCACTTATGTACCGTTTGCAGAACAATTACCACATAAATATATATTTTTTTCACATCTCAAGCTCAGTGATAAAGGAACAAATCTTGAGGGAACTTGCATGTGTCTAATTTCAAAGAAATAGTTGCCACATGTGAATCCGTCAACTCGTATTGGAGCAGCGTGGTGGTATATGATCCTAACCTTCTCCTCAAAGGGAGACCTTAGCCCAGCAGTGGGAAATTAACAGCCTATACATGTTACATGCTGAGTTAATATGCTAATTTATATATTATTTTAAAGAATGCATTTTTCTGCTGACGCTACTCAATTAGTAACACTGAAATGTAAGCTGCTTGTTAGTAAACTATGGGCGAATGAAACCACTATTATTAATTCGATTAAATTACTTTAGCACGTAAGGGGTGCTTTGAAGCTTTTGAGCTTTGATAGATGTAATTAATTTTAGTCGGACTTAGCACTCGCCTCAGGTGCGACCTCCCGCCAGCCACTCATGAGTTATTTCTAAATTTTTCATTTATTATTTAACTAGCACAGAAAACATTATGATATAAATATATACGTCTATATACTAATAATATCAATGTAAATGTAACTCTGGCTGTCTGTATGTCGGTCTTTCACTACTAAACCGCTGAACAGAATTTGATGATATTTGGTATACTTAATTTCAAGAAAGCACATAAACTATTTTTTGTCAGCCATATGACAGCGTTGGCTGTCATATGGCTGGCTAGCGTGTTGACGCTAAAACGCGATCGAAGCCGCAAGCGATAACTTGTATAATAATATTTACCCTATAGCGCTCAGGAATAAAGTAGATTTCTACCAGTAAGCAATGTGTGCGTCTCGGAATACAGTGTTAACTTAGACTAATCTAATCTAAGTCAAACTATTTATTATTGAAATTGTTAACCTCGAGAAAAGCTTGGGTTATTATTTATACTTCTATATTAATATTATAAAGGCGAATGTGAAAGCTCTTTCAATGCCAAACAACAACAACACATTTAAATAAAACTAATTATAACGCCAACGATTTCGGTAGTTGTTAATAATATTTCCTTTGTTCTTCAAATAGACAAATATCATCTTAGTCTACCCGTGACCACGAACACTGCAAAGTGCTCGAAACGTCGGGATATTTAAAAATAATTAATATACGCGATTCATCCGTTATAATTAGTTTTATTTAAATGTGTAATAATCGCGAAAATTTAAGACAACATTAAACAACAACACAATAACAACAGCCTATAAATTCCCACTGCTGGGCTAAAGGACTCCTCTGCCAGGAGAAGGTTTGGAACATATTCCACCACGCTGTTCCAATGCGTGTTGGTGGAATACACATGTGGCAGAATTTCTATTAAATCATTCACATGCAGGTTTCCTCACGATGTTTTCCTTCACCGCTAAGCACGAGATGAATTATAAAGACAAACTAAGCACATGAATCAGCGGTGCTTGACTGGGTTTGAACCCGCAATCATCGGTTAAGATGCACGCGTTCTAACCACTGGGCCACTTCGACTCATTACTGCCAAACTTCTAAACCAAATTGGACGAAATTTGGAATGAAGCAGACTTGTATTCTAAGGAAGGATATAGGTTACTTTTTTACTTGACACATGACAACTAACACCCTTATATGTGAGGGAAATTGCGGGCGATTGATAGTATTATATATATGTGATACATAGTGTAAGTAAACTCTCTATGCACTCGCTTATAATCCGATTGGGGGCAATTCGACATCAAAGCGATGTCCGACGTAGAGTCTCCGTTGAGAATAGCTGCCGCCAGAGTCAGCCAGCGTAACAATATCACCACACGTTACAGCGAATTACGAATTTTATTGTGAAACTAGCTGTGCCCGCGACCTCGCACGCGTTTGAATTTAACAAAACAAAATTATTGTAGCCTAAGATACTCCTTGTTATATCAGTTATCTGCTAGTGATAGTCCCGTCAAAATCGGTCCAGCCGTTACAGAAGTTACCCCGAACAAACAGAGAGACAAAGATTGTAAAAAATGTTATTCTGGTATACATACATATGCATTGAGTAAAAAGGGCTATTTTAATATTACATAAATACACTCAAATTTTGTTTTATGTATAAATAATTAGTCAATAATAAAATAAAGTCATTTATCCATTTTGTTACATTATTAATTTACTTCAATGTATTTCTTTTATACGTAATACATAGCGACGGACATTTATTATCTAACAGCTTCCTCCGACACCTCTTGTATTTTTGGAGTTCCGCACCCAAATGGTAAAACGGAAGCCTATTACTAAGGCTGTATCTCATGAACAGACAGTTGTTCCGTTGCCGCTGTAACAGCAAATACTAAAACACGAAACAAAATAAATATTTTAGAAGGCTTCTATACAACAAACATGACTTTTGCTGTTTTTATAGTAATATATTTATGCCAACTGAAACTTTTGTCTACGAGTCTGACTCGCACTTGGCTGGTTTTATTTACATTAATAGAGATTGCAAAAGCGGGTTACATGATTCTGATATTTAAACAAGTAACTAACTTTTTTAATCTAATCACTCATCAGACACAATATCAAAATCAAATCATTAATTCGAGAACTATGATGTCGTAGAGAGACCCAGACATGCCTTAAAGTTATCTCTACTAATGTTATACATAATACTAGCAACCTGCCCCGGCTTCTCACGAGTGCAGTACTGATACTAAATATACTACAGAATTTGTCAATTTACGACATCACATTGCAAACTTCTAAAATTATCAGCGTTTCTGTACTATAGTGTTCATGTATTTATTATATACAAAAACCTTCCCCTTGAATCACACTATCTATTAAAAAAACCGCATCAAAATCCTTTGCGTAGTTTTAAAGATATAGGAACAGAAAAAGCAACTTCGTTTTATACAATGTAAAGATAAACTCTGTATTTCTGTTTGTCTCTTTTACGACCAAACAATTAAACCGAATTCGATAACACTCGCTATAAAGTTTAAGCCATTACGTAGGCTACTTAATATGCATAATTCTAGATGACCGACTACAAAAAATGGGCCGGGCGACTACTAGTAAAACAATAAATGTTCTCATCGGAGATTCAAAAGCCGATCATCCTCGTTATACCTCACTTGGTTACAAACGCCACTAACTTGGTTTCTCGATCACAAAGACATATTAACACATTGTTTCGTACTTATAGTTCAGTGACAGATCAACAGACGATCGAGTTATGCGTGCAATCTCCCCGGGAAAGCTTTGAACTAACTGGGTCACCTTGTATACAAGTCTAAACAAGTTTACCTTTAACGCTAGTATCTGAAATGTGACTTTTAATTACTAGCCTCAAAGAGATACACTGGCAATACTTTAGTGTGCCGATTTAACTAATCTACAGATAGATTCTTTTTTTATTTCATTTATAACGGGCTTACAGTTGCCTTAACAAGCTTTTATAAGCTTGGGCTTCATGTAAGGCAATATTTGAGCTCGATTTTCAGCTATTTCCAGAATTCAAATTAAATAGAAACTTTGCATACTTATTAAGTGCCAATGACAAAGCAATTGGCGTTTTTAAACTCTTATTTAAGTATTTACATTTAACATTTGTATATATTTGCATTATTATATATATTTGATTACCTATTTGATTGATTTGCATATTTATATATATTTGATTACTGCACATATTTGATAAAATCTTAAATGACTGGCTCGCGTATATATAGTCTACATCGTTAGGTGTCACAGGGTGAAAATTTGTCGAGGTATTCCGTACATATTTTCTTAGTGGTAGGGCTTGGTGGAAAGGTATTATCGCATGAATAGATCAATATGCTCCTTTACAGTATGTAATTTAAATGAATATCTTCGAAGATATTACAGATTTAATATTCAGTGACACAGCGGTTTGTATTTTCTAATAAAAAAATAGCTGTGAACGTTGTAAGATATTCTGTAGTATATTTAGTATCAGCTTTATACCCGTGCGAAGCGGGAGCGGATCATTACTTGTTCATATATTTCATTATTATACACTACGAGTACTTTTTAGTCTATGTTTTTAATAAATACAATTTAATAAATATATTGGACAACATCACATACATTACTCTGATCCCAATTTAAGTAGCTAAAGCTTTGTGTTATGGAAAATCCAGACCCATATACCCATAACATAGAGAACTAATGAACTTTTCTACATTGAGTCAGTCGGGAATCGAACCTGAGACCTCGGAGTGGCGTACCCATGGAAACCGGTGTGCACACTACTCGACCACAAAGGTCGTCTAACAAGTCATTAGAAGTTAAAAACCTCTTCGATAACTTTCAAAGGGTCGCAAAGTTCGGTAACATCAATATAATATTGTCGTCAGAATATTATTAAGTAAAATTCCGAGTCAATACGACGAAAATTTTGTTACAAAATTATCGTATAATTGAATCTACTTTCGGCATTCGCTGTCTCTATCTTCTCAGCCAAGATAGGTAAGTTAGAAAGAAATAGAGAGACAAACTTTATTCATTGACATTTCAGAATATTGGTCCCCTTATATACGATTTGATGGAATTTTGAACAAGATTTGGATATCATGATACTGTTACATTTAAAATTGGAATAGCAAGTCCAAAGCTGGGCTGCAATCCAAATTATTTTACTAGCAAGGAAGGAGAAAATTCCACCACAATGCTTTTGTGGATTGGTGGATTGTGTTAAATTACAAAGGGTCAACGACCTCAGTGGCCGAGTTGTGTGTACATCGTTTTAATGGGTACGCCACTCCCAAATCCCGGGTTCGATTCCCGGTTAATTCGATGGAGAAAAGTTCATCAGTTTTCTACGTTATCTTGGGTCTGGGTGTTTGTGGTATCGTTACTTCTGATTTTCCATAACACAAGTGCTTTAGCTACTTACATTGGGTTCAGAGTAATGTATGTGATGTTTTCCAATATTTATCTTTATTTAAAGGGTTCACAAATCAAAATAGTTATTATAGTATACGTAGCACTACAACGAAGTATAATTACTTCGTAGTCCTTTCCAAACAAGCATTCATCTTAAAATAGTCTGAGGAATCAAAGTACTGGCGTCAGCCGCGCCGATTAACTCTATATAAACTCTACCATTTTATATACTTTACATGTGTATGTATTACTTATATATTCAAATGATATGCTACTTATTTTTTTTATGGTATGTGTTATCGGACGAACATATGGGCCACCTGCTGGTAAGTCACCATCTCCCATACACAATGACGGTAAGAAATATTAACTATTCCTTACATCGTGAATGTGCCACCAACCTTGGGAATTAAGATGTTATGTCTCTTGTGCCTGTAGTTACACTGACTCAGCCTTCAAACCGGAACGCAACAATACTGAGTACTGTTATTTGGCGGTAGAATAACTGATGAGTGGTTGGTATCTACCCAGACGGGCTTGCACAAAGCCCTACCACCAGGAAAAACACAGCGGCACTTGTTAATGATTGTTAATTCTACGTTTTAAAATCGTAGAATTTAAGATTCCAGTCACGATGTTTTTCTGGATATTGTGGTCCTATTTTCTAAATAAATAAATAAAATACTCGTCAAGAGAAGCCGCGTGCAGAAACTATTCCTCTATGCTAACTACAGTTCTATACGCGTATGGGTAGAAGTTTAGTTGCAACTTTGTCGATGAAACTTCACAGCGTAATATAAATGTCACTCGAGTTTTATGACTGATAGCGGTTCGATATAACTACTTTTATAGGATGGCTGCTATTGATATATTAAGTTTGGTGACGTCGTAACATATTACATATGTATAATTGCTAGTAATTTAATATTAATTTATGTATGAAAAAGCGTGGAATTAATACTTGCCGACTTCCAGAAAGGATATATTACATACATAATGTATATTTGTATTTAATTAACATGACTTCTGTGTTCAGAATCGCTGATAGCTTCACTTAATATTTTTTTTTAAATGACGATTCAAAAGTGCTTGTAAAAGTCTAAATAAATAAAGTATATTTTTGATTGATTTCATTCGAGTTTATAGATTAACTTATAATATTACGTTGATGAGAGTCGAGATGGCCCAGTGGTTAGAACGCGTGCATCTTAACCGATGGTTGCGGGTTCAAACCCAGGCAAGCACCGCTTAAACATGTGCTTAATTTGTCTTTATAATTCATCTCGTGCTCAGCGGTGAAGGAAAACATCGTGAGGAAACCTGCATGTGTCTAATTTCATCGAAATTCTGCCACATATGCAATCCACCAACCCGCATTGGAACAGCGTGATGGAATATGTTCCAAACCTTCTCCTCAAAGGGAGAGGACGCCTTTAGCCCAGCATTGGGAATTTACAGGCTGTTGTTGTTGTTGTTGTTGTTGATTTAAGACCTCTCTGTGTGGTCTACATTGGTGTGTTAATTTCATGTTTTATACTTATAGAACAATGGACTTTCATACAAAATTTAAACATCTTTTTCACTATTAAGATACTTACTACCCATCTTGCATCGATCCATCTACTTTTGATTGCATGATTTTATAAATATGCCGATTCTTTTTCAAAATACGCCTTAAAAATATTAAGTACCCTATATCTATTATCACAATTTATTCAAAGGAACACTAAACTTTTTTTTTATATTGATCGCACAGCTTACGTATTAGTCAATTATGTCCCAGGGTCCTATTTCTCAGGTAATACGGTATTTTCAAGGAACACAAACCCAGTGTCGTTTCGTTGTCCGTGAGGGAACAAACGTTCTGCCTGAACGTTTAATTATGTTTGCGCAAAGACCACAGTCAACATCACGGAGGACGCTCTAAGCTGGTAATAATCAACGAGGCTTCGATGGAATTAAACTTGTATCAATAAATATAATGACTTTAATTTGGCGCCGGCAAGCTTTGTGCAACGCCGAATAATTATTGAATACATTTATAATTATAGAAAAGTAATTAATACAATACTTATATTTTTGATTGTTGATGAGGCACATATTGTGAGGAAAGCCTTGAGCATGGTTGTGGATGGATATAGAGGTAGAGGACGACCAAGAAAACGATGGATGGACTGTGTGAAAGACGATATGGTTAGAAAGAATGTTACTTGTGAGATGACGTCTGACAGAGAAGTATGGAAGGAGAAGACATGCTGCGCCGACCCCAAATAAAATTGGGAAAAGGGCAGGAGGATGATATTATAATGTTATATATTCAAATAAAATGTATCTTATTCAAGTATAATTAACAAAAGCTTCAAACGCGAAACTTCGCATTTTTCTTTTTATATAATGTAATTGTAATCAGTAAGGCATTCAACTAAATTTGGAAAGTATTAAACCTCTTCCTAATATCTTTTTTTTTCATTTAAAAAAAATAAACAATATATTATTTTTTGTTTATATTTTTACTCCTAAATAGCTATAGTACCGCTCACTAACTGACCAATTAAAATCAATTCTCTAGATAAATTGAATTCAAGAATCCTCATTGATTTTCTGCACCTCTACGGCGGGACCTCTACGAAATAAGATCATAGCCGTTTTCTAATGTGCAACTGTCGTCCCATAATCAC
This sequence comes from Vanessa cardui, assembly GCF_905220365.1. Lineage (NCBI taxonomy): Eukaryota > Metazoa > Arthropoda > Insecta > Lepidoptera > Nymphalidae > Vanessa > Vanessa cardui. Next base: position 8,034,151 of record NC_061150.1, on the reverse strand, counting down.
TGGAACAAAATTCGCGTTACACTGTTAATAAAGTCAGACAGACATACAATTACTTTCCCATCGATAATATCACTAGAGATAAAAGAGTTTTGAGCTAGTACTAATTAATTTGAATGACGATTTTATATCGCTTACGAAAACTTAAACAAAAACATTTCAATAATTATAATCGCGACATTGTTTTAGAATTTATGAAGATGAGAATTTGAATTAATTTCAAAACGATTGCCTCCAGACAGTTAATAAATATATATTGTAAACGCTTTGATATCGATTAAAAGTTTTTAGTACAGACCGTAAGACGTTGACCAACAGGCGTTATTAGCAAATACGAAATAATATCGCTACGTTATAAATTATGCATTAAACGTAACTAACAACAACAGCCTGTAAATTTCCCACTGCTGGGCTAAGGCCTCCTATCCCTTTGAAGGTTTCGGAACATATTCCACCACGCTGTGGCAGAATTTCTATGAAATTAGACACATGCACTCCGCACGATGTTTTCCTTCACCGCCGAGCACGTGGTGAATTATAAACACAAATTAAGCACCACTGATTCATGTGCTTGATACCCGCAATCATCGATTAAGATGCAAGCGTTCTAACCACTAAGCCATCGCAGCTCTTATAAACGTTATCACTGATAATAAACTAAACGCTTGTTGAACCATTTCGCAGTTCGTTCCCAGATAACGTCGTATCTTATCGTGATAATTAAATCAATAACTGTCCGTGAAGTTAATAAACCTGTTGTCCTGACCGATTACAGCCGAATTACGAATTACCGATTACGGTCGAAGGTGATCGGACAAATGCACAGGACGCAATATGGTGCACAAATCTTTATATGTCTTTTATATTTTTATACATATACATAAGTGGTGAAGGAAAACATCGTGAGGAAATGCATGTGTCTAATTTCAAGGAAATTTTGCCACATGTGAATCAACCAGTATTAAAGCGTGGTGGAATGTACTCCTAACCTTCCCCTAAAAGTGGGAGGAGGCTTTTGCCCAGCAGTGGGAAATTTACAGACTGCTATTATTATATTATTATTAATACATATTTTGCAATATGTATGTTCGATGAGACTTCCAGTAAGTAGTAGAAGTTTTGCCGAGATAACTTTGTTTTTTTTTTTTATTTATTTTATAATATCGTATCTGCTGTTGGTTGCCCTAATGTTAAATAAAACAAAATAATAATCTGATGGAACCTGAAATATTTGAACCCTTTGTTCTAACATTAAAATTGCCGTTTAGTTGCTTCTATCTCATGTAGATATCTCACTCGCACAGCGTTCCGCTAGGGCTGTTTATTGTTATTATTGTTATCATTTTATTATTATTTAATTATTTATTTATTTTTACTCATATAAAGTTACATTTTTAAATATAAAATACAAACATATGTATAAAATATATTTAAAAATATAAAATACAGAGACCAACCAGTGGCGGGAACAGGGTCTAAGCCACCGGTGGTCAGGGCTCCAAAGAGAGGAACTTCCTCACAATACGCGCCGTGCCGAGGAGTACTGCCTTCTGCATCAGGCCCTTGACCCAGCTGCCTAACGAGAGCCTCTTAAGATGTTGGTCGAGGCTCTTGGCCATTAGGCCATTCGCTGAAACAACTATCGGCACAATAACTGCTGTATCCACATCCCACATGTCGACAACCTCGTGAGCTAAGTCAAGATATTTTATTTGTTTATCCTTCTCAGCTTTCACGAGATTCTCGTCATGAGGGATGGTGATGTCAACAATTATCGTGCGGCGCTCTGACCGATCTATCACCACTATATCAGGCTTGTTGGCGACAACAGTCCTGTCAGTGATTATAGATCGGTCCCAGTACAGTGTGATATGACCATTCTCGAGAACTGGGTCGGGCACATACCTGTAGTACGGTACCTCTGATACCACAAGACCGTATCGAAGTGCAAGTTGTTGATGGATAATCTTGGCCACTTAATTATGTCTGTACAAATACTCTCCGTTAGCAAGACGAGAACAACCGGAAATAATATGTCTAAGGGATTCGCCCGGAGTGTGACACGCCCGACATATGTCCACCGTGCCATCCCTCACAATATACTTCCGGTAATTGTTCGTCATGATAACTTCGTCCATAATCGCACAGACAAAACCTTCGGTTTCACCAAATAGGTTACCGAACCGTAGCCAAGATACGGACGCCATAAAGTCCACATCGGGTCCATGAAGGGCCCGATAGAAGCGTCCGTGTAACTCCTTGCACTTCCATACCTCCTTGCGGTTCTCAGTACTTAGTACTACAGGTTTGCGCCAGTTCTCTTTGCCTAAGGAGAGCGGAGTTAGTCCCTTGTCTATTGTAACTACATCTCGGTGCATATCCAAGTCAGTGTGGAGAAAATACTCCCTGAGTTTGTACACCTCACGGTTATGTAGGGTCTTGGCATTTAAAAAGCCACGGCCACCACATCTCCGTGGGATGTACAATCTCATCACCGAAGACCGAGGATGATGCATTCGATATGCAGTCAGCAGGACACGGACTTTCCTATCCAAGGCGTCTAGTTCTTTTTGAGTCCACTTGAGTATGCCGAAAGAGTACATCAAGACCGGCATGACCCAACCATTGAAGGCGCGTACCTTATTGCCACCTGATAAAAGACTTTTGAGTACCTTTTTCAGGCGACCAAAGAAACGCTCCTGCAATGATTGTTTCATGTCGGTCACATTGATGCCTAACGCTTCCGACATACCCAAGTATTTGTATGATTCGTTTGCGGACAGTGACTTAAAGTTTATGGAATCTGAAAGTTGTAATCCGTCAGATTCCATAATCTCTCCTCGCTTTACATGCATAACCGCGCATTTGTCAACTCCAAATTCCATTCTAATAGAATTACTAAAAGTTTCTGTTACCTTTAGTAACTCCATTAGTTGTGAATCTGAAGGTGCAAAGAGCTTTAAGTCATCCATGTAAAGTAGGTGGGATATTACTTTACCTCCTCTCCGCAAACGATAGCCCAGCCTTGAACTCTCCAAGAGAGTACTTAGGGGGTTCAAGGCTAAACAAAACCACAATGGACTCAAACTATCGCCCTGGAATATTCCCCGCTCAATCCTTATCGGTTCGTCATTACCATGAATCGTTCGGCATCCTGGATAACGAAGGACTGTCCGCCATTGCCCCATACATGATCTCAAGAAACTGCATAGAGTTGTATCTAATTTATACAACTCCAGCACCCTCAAGAGCCATATATGCGGTACGGAATCATAGGCCTTCTTGTAATCTATCCAGCATGTCGACAGACTCTTTCGAGAACGACGAACCTGTTGGCTAATGGTCATATCAATGAGGAGTAGCTCCTTAGTGCCTCGTGATCCACCCCTACATCCATTCTGAGAGACAGACAAAATACTATTATTCTGTATGTGACTATTAATCTTATCTCTCAGAATGGCGGTAAGGAGCTTATAGACCGTCGGTAAACAAGTAATCGGTCTATAATTTTTAGGATCCGTTGCACTACCTGACTTATGGAGCAGGTGGGTGACTCCGGTGGTAAGGAACTGTGGTAGCGACCCAGACTCTAGAGCTGACTGGAACTGGGATGCCAAGCATTCATGCGAGCTGCGTAGCCATTTTAGCCAGAAGTTATGCAGCCCGTCCGGTCCCGGAGACTTCCAGTTGGAAACGGATCGAACTGCAGCGGCTACATCTTCAGAAGCAATGGAAATTTTTCCCATCACTTCCAAAGGCTCGCACGCTTGCCTGACCTCCAGCATCCAATCACCTTCAATGTGGTCGACGGGCACCGACCAGATGTTGCGCCAAAATGTATTCGTGGCATCATCATCTGGGCGGCATCCATCGCTCACATCCTGGTCGAGTCGCTCCCACGTTCTGTACACCCACCTTTGATCGCTCTGGAATTTGCGATTCAAGTGATAACGGTCCACTCGCCGCCTGTACCGACGGATGCGGCTTGCCCATGCATAAACTTTTTGTTTTAGGAAGTCAATACGCTCCACGACATGGGACGGATATTCTTGCGGACCTATACCAGTCCCCAAGAACGCCCGCCCCACGAAACGCATTACACGTGGACGCGTATTCCCTTCCTTAAAACAATATAGTTTTCCAATGAGCACTCTGGTCTCATTAATACGTTTCTCAATCCTGCTCTGCCAGGCCGGTGCAACAGCCTTTGGTCGTGTAGCACGTTCGGTGTCTTCAAATGTAACACCAACTACACGACATGCTGCAACAGCCGCACAAAACAGAATTGAGTGCGTATCCTCGAGATTTTCACTGCCCCCAAAATAATCTGTGAGCAGTGAATCCAGAGTGCACACTAGGTCCCTATTCCGTTTAGTCATGGGTAAACGTGGCAACCGTGGCCTAAGCTCAGCGGGAGTGTTACGATACTCCCGAATCGCATCCCCCAGTGCGCTCCTCAAATGATCACTGTACTTACTTGTTGTAATAGCCATGTCACCACCGCCCTCGTCATCATGTTCTGGGCCCTGTGGTATTGTAGGAAGTGGTACCTCAACCACGGGCGTTGACGGGCCGGAAGTGACACCGCTATTACATGTTTCCGAGCGAATCCGATCAAGTACGGTGTCACTCAGCCTGTTGTTACGCAGAATGACTCGCACCTGATCCGACAGTCGTTGAGCCGAGACGTTGACAGCTGGTTCAAGCGCCCGAAACAGAGAGAGCATCCTAACACGGTACGCCGTGAGGTTAGTTCCCCCCTTTGTAGCCCCATAGTATGCGCGCATGACATTTTCATTGATGGGTTGTGTCCATCGCATGCGCTGCACACCACCACCGGAAGCGGGGACCCTGTTCGAGACCGGTTGGCCTCTGGCTCCCAAGCCCGTCGGTGGCCGGCGTCTCCCCGCTCGACGTACAGGTGTTGGCGACGTCGGCGGGGAGAAGTACTCGTCGCTCGAGCTCGACGCAACTGCAGACACCAGACTACTTCCTTGTGCGGGGTCCTGCGTCTGCGAGGCGGAGCTGAGCGGCGGGTCCGGGGATGGATAGTTGTGCGCTCGTTGTCTGGCTCTTGTCAACATGTTTTTGGGTTTTAAACATTCTTATTTTGGTTTGACAATGTCACTTTTATTTTTGGTAGAATTATTGATGTAGGTATATCTGTTCATTTTTGTATAATTGTACGTATATTTTATTATTTATGATCCAAGAATATCTGTTTACACTTTTTTAGATAAATATAGAATTTTTTCATTAATTTCTTTAAATAATTTTATGACAGCCCCATTTTTTTCGTGTTGACGTATTAGTTGGTTGCCAGTTTTTATTATTATTATTATTTTTATTTTTTTTTTAATTACTTTTGTTATATTATTGTAAGAATTTTTTTTTTGCTTGTTTTTAGTGTTTAGATTTGCTTTGTATTACTTTTATTACTATTTTTTTTGTGTCACAGCTGTCAGCGCATACCTTCTGGAGACCGCTGAAAATCAGTTTAGAAGCATCATTGATGCTTCTTCTTTTACTGAGCGAATCTCCATTTGGTATTGTTGTACTGCAGCACAATATTTTTTTTCTTCCCTTTTTCTATTATAATATTAATTTTTTTTTTTTTGTGTAATTTTAATTTATTGTGTTTTTTATACTGTTTTTATATGTGAATAAGATTGTTATTGTGTTGTAGTGCAACTTGACCAATAAATCTTTATTATTATTATTATCATAAATATTTCAGGGCTACTTTTCGCGATCACCACGATTCCAAACAATATAGTAAAGTAAAAGTAAAGTGACAGCCTGTACATTTCCCACTGCTGAGATAATGCCTCCTCTTCCATTAAAGAGGGTTTGGAACATATTCCACCACGCTGTTCCAGTGCGGGTTGGTGGAATGGAATGTGGCAGAATTCCGATGAAATTAGCCACATGCAGGTTTCCTCACGATGTTTTCCTTCACCGCCGATGAATTATTGATAGATGAATTATAAACGCATATTAAGCACATATATATAGTGGTGCTTGCCTGGGTTTGAACGCACAATAATCGGTTAAGACGCACGCGTTCTAACCACTGGGCCATCTCAGCATCATCAATATAGTACTGAGGAGAATAGGAAAAAACTGGCCTTTTCCACTGATTTCTATAGTATTCTCTAATTCCTCTGCTATTCCGATGTCAGATCTCCGAGCGGTTCTAGTAAATCCCGTCTAAGCGCGCGCTCCAGGTAAAGTAGACCATTTGGAATAACGAGGCCTCCCCATTCGAGATCGGCGATGCGGTTTTAAAAAGTGCTTCTCAAATGAATAGTGCTCAGCGGCTGTTGACACTGTTAGTTATTTCAGAAATCAGATGACAAACATACTTCGGATGTACTAACGAACATTTAATATATTTATAATAATTGCGAAAGATCAGTGGCTGGAACATGCGAATCTTAAACAAAGATTCCAGGTTCAAAACTGTCGTAGAGCTACTAGAGACTAGAGACATATAAAATCCCTTCTATTTATTTATATATATAGCGACCTATCCCGGCTTACTACGGCTGCAATACTACTTCTAAATATACTACAGATTTTTTCTTGTTTCTTTACTATATTGTCCATGAATACTATACAAAAACCTTTCTCTTGAATCACTCTATCTATTAAAAAAACTGCATCAAAATCTGATGCGTAATTTTAAAGATTAGTTCTTTAAAATTACGCAACGGATTTGTATGATGATTTGTATGATATTTGTTGATTGTAAGCACAGGGACAAACAACTCTAAGCGACTTTGTGTTATACAATGTGTTGAAAATGTAGCTTTAGGCTTAGGTGAGTGGACGGTAAATTAACCACCTGTTAGTGAGTGATCACTACCGACTGTAGACTAGCGCTGTGAGAAATATTACCATTCGCCATTAATTATGTTGGTTTGGATTTAATCGATTTAGAATTGAGCGCGTGTATCGTGTAAGGAAACCGCAGGCGAAACCTGATATCTATAGTTATCTGATTTGAATTCCTTAATAACCAAGCTTAGAAACTAAGATCTCCTCCCTCACGCCCGTAGTTACACAAAATAACTCACCCTGCAAACCACAACATAACACCATCGACCATTGCTGTTTGATGGTAGAATATATCCCCAATGGATGGTACGCAATAGAGTTTGCAATATAACAAAAAAAAATATTATTGTAGCCTAAGTTACTCCCTATTATATCAGTTTACCAGTGAAAGTCCCGTCAAAATCGGTCCAGCCGTTCCAACGATTAGCCGGAACGAACACACAAAAATTGTAAATAAAATATTGTGGGATATGTACCGTGTATATGCATTAAGTGAAAGCGGTAATTTTAGTATTACAAACTGACACTCCAATTTTATTATTATTAGGTATATGTCTACTTATATTGTGACTTCGAAAACGAGTTCATTTCATACGCTTTGACATAACTACTCGACCGCTGACAGGTTTCGTACACGCTGACAGCGGCTCGGGGACACCAAACGGCCCACATTCGGGGAAAGCGGGAAGTAGTCAATTATATAATATAGTTTTAGTTGGCTGGTTATTAAGTATTATGAAACAACATATTTATTATAACCGTCAAAGTCGGTCCAGCCGTTCCTGAGATTAGCCGGAACAAACAGACAAACAGACCGACAAAAATTGTAAAAAATGACATTTTGGTATATGTACCGTGTGTGTATGTAAAAGAGGGCTTGCCGGTTCTTCTAGGTAGAATCTACTTTCCGAACCGGTGGTCGCTTCACTTAATTGTAAAATTATGAGTCAAAAGTGCTTGTAAAAGCCTACTTGAATTGATTTTGTTCTACCAGCATCCTTGTATTTTTGTAGCCAAAAGGGATATATCTTCTTAAATTCCTATGCGAAATATTAATGTAATATACACTTAATATTTCTAAGTGTTAATATATATGATCACTGAGAATAACGTATCTTATATGCCAATCAGTCTTTTTTTTGCAAATGAGTACAAGTTGCATTATAAAATTTAATAGAGTTTGAAGTTTGAACCTTTTATCTTCAGCTAGAATTCTCATCTCCTAACCACTGGGCTATATTCTATTTAATAAGTTAATTGATTATATGTATATAACTAGCCCATAATCCTTTTGATTATGAATCGATTCAGTCGCATACCGATACGATCAGTAGTATTCATGAGATTAACGCTTTTAAATTACGAGTCAAAAGGCTTTAAACTGGTCGGTCTACACCAATAAAATTGAAATTTTAAAACAACGAATAAACAAAACTCTTATCCTGATACATATATTTATGTTTAGTCTTTATATATATATACAAAAACAATCCTATAGATATCTATAAATAATCCTTCCGCCGCAGTTATCTTCCGTAAGTTATTGGGTTTCATACGCGATTACTTTTGTCAGCGCAAATGGAAATGCGTAACCCCTGGACAGGGTTGGCAGCGACAAGATAATATATTACAACCAACACTAATATTAATTAAATAAAAAAAGATAACACGAGTCACTAACCTCTACCTTCAGTTCATTATCGAACACAGTCACCATCAGTACAACAACAACAAAAACAACAACAACAACAGCCTGTAAACTCCCACTGCTGAGCTAAAGGCCTCCTCTCCCTTTGAGGAGAAGGTTTGGAACATATTCCACCACACTGTTCCAGTGCGGGTTGGTTGAATACACATGTGGCAGAATTTCTACGAAATTTGTCACATGCAGGTTTCCTCACGATGTTTACCTTCACCGCTGAACACAAAATTAATTATAAAGACAAATTAAGCACATGAACCAATGGTATGAACCCGCAATCATCAGTTAAGATGCATGCGTTCTAATCATCGGGCCATCTCGACTCTCAGTACATAACTTTAATCAGCTACACAAGAATATTTCAATACATAGAGGGTTGATGAGTATATGAGAACAGTAAATACCACGACCGATACGAGCAGATTCGAACCAAATCGACCGACAGACAACCGAGCACTAACCCAATACTAAGCGTTCTGCAGTATTTATGTGATTCCGCTCGGTCCAAGTTGAGGAGGGGATAGTTCTTGTAAGAATATCATATAATGAAACACTGATAGTAGGCCCGTACCACCACTGAATAAAAACTTAAGAGAGTTTAGAGCCTACTCCGGCGCTCCTGAGAGACGGATTGTAAACGCAAACTACGCTTAAGATATGATCTTTTTAATTTCTTCTTTCAAACATAGATCCTATCCTTTCCCTCATTATCACAAAGCAAATGCATTTACGTACTCTCCGAGGCACTGATATGTTCACACTTCCATTATTCAGATTCGGGGCAAGTATGAGCTTTGATGGTACTCGGATCTAGCCTCTAGACTAACAAGGCAAACTGCGACACTCAGTGACTAGTATCTAGATTTATTTCCGTGATCTTTAGTAAATATCGACGTATTTCAATCATTGAGGCATAAGAGCCTAACCGGCACACTGTCTGATGTGACGTTATTTTTCCTCGTTTGTGCAGTTATTTCCAAATCAAGGTTATTCTAAATTTGAAAACAACAAAACATTAAACTTATTATACATCGATATATTTGATCATGTTTTATTCCTGTAGTTGTCAACCCTAGCGTTTCTGGTGAAGTTCTTTACGTAACACTCGAAAGATTCGCACCCTTATTTGCTGATTGCTTAAGCCGTGCCTCGCGAATGTGACTTTATTGATTGTTTTTATAATTTTAACTGTGTGCTCTCTGTATTTATTGCGGCTTCTCTTGCCAGACGGGCAGATGACTCAACTTATTGTAAGTAGTCACCACAACTAATGGGGAAATGTAAGGTATATAAATAAATGTAATTAAGAGGTATTAAAATCGAAAAATATTTAATTCAAGTAGGCATTTACGAGTTCTCTTGAATCGTCTTTTAACAATATATTAAATGAAGTTACCACCGGTTCGGAGAGCAGGTTCTACTGAGAACAACCGGCGAGAAACTATTGTTAATATTTTTTTTTGTTACGAGTGATAAGTTGTTTGTATTTATATTAATTGATGGCTTACACAACATCCAAAAAAAGAAAAACAACTTCTGATATGTACATCGATTACAAGTGTACATAACATTCATAGTGTATCATGTCAACATATTTGTTTAAAGATGAAATTAAAATATAATATACAATAAAATAAAAAAATGACCTATTCTATCGTAATTTATAAACATAATAACTAAATAATATAACAGAAAAACGAAAAATAAAGAAAACAAAAAACAACAGGAATTAAACGCACTATTTAGCTAAGAAAAAGTAATCCATGAGCTTTTTTTTAAAAGTAATGAAGCTATCATGAAAGATGTCAATGCCATGTATAACTTTTGTCAATTCATTATATCGAGCACATATGCGCACTATCGGATTTATATTAGTTTTTATACGAATTATTAAACGCTCCGTAACGCAGGAACGTGCTACAGTATATATTCGATGTTTTAAAAATGCTAAGTCTTTAAAACTCACGACTTCCTAACCCCAGTCGGCTCACGGAGGCAATTATCGCTCGCGTCCTCATAAATGCATGCGATGTACATTAATTATAACTGTTTTTACATACTTGCGAGGAATGGAAAATAGCAATTAAGTTAAACATGGCGCTTGTGTGGACGCTTTATATGTAAATATTACATAACAATATGTATATTACAACTTTCATAGACCACCTACGGCTTTACCTGTGCGATATAAATTATTACGTCATTAAAAAGCATGACGTCATCCAGGGCAACTATCTCTCTCTTTTTCTTGCTTTCCCCCTCTTATTTTTAATTCATCTTTTAATATTATAAATGTGAAAGTAACTCTGTCTCTGTCTGTTGATTTTAATTTGTAATGGACTATTTAATAACATAAGAATTAATAACATCAAATGCTTAAGTATATACAAATATGCACTAAAACTCGTTACTGTATAAATCTTGACCGCGTGCAATGGTGGCAAGAGTGCTAGCAGCATTTCTTGAATCGCAATTCCGATCCTCTGGGCAAACAAACCAGCCCTCCTGTCACCAGTGGAGGCAATGAGGCGAGGTTTTATACTTTTGATGAATCTTTTTGCACCACTACTCCAAGGGCCAAGCGTTTCGACAGCAAATGGAACAAAAAAGTAAATTGATAATTTGTCTGTCAGTTGATCTTTCAGGGTCAAATCAAATTTGATGAAATTTGGTATGAAGCAAACTTGAACTCCAAGAAAGAATATAAGGCTATTTTTTGTCTGACACACGACAACCAACACCCTAAAACGCGAGCTAAGCTGCGAGCGACTACTAGTATATGATATAAAACCTTTACCGAATCCATAGTACATAATTCTTCATATAAAATAAACTTAAGCATATATTACACAAGTATATTGTAGCACTCACACGCTTAGGTTATCAAAATGATTTACTAGAGGCATATTAGTTCTGTAGACAACGATTGCTTTGCCTACGGCGTAGCGGCGTAGCTATTGCTACAACAATTCTAAATTTCCATTTGTAGTTTATCCATTAACCATAAACAGAGCTTCTTGATTGGAATGTTTATTGTATATATTTGTATGTATGTTCGGTCATAACTCCGTAATACAGAGAAAGAGGCATATTCCCAAATGGCTCCAAATTTCGTGTAAATATGATAATGGGATATAGAGACAGGCAACAGAACAATGAATGCCAGTAAATTGACCTGAATACTTGCTTTTCCCCGTTGGCGTGAAATCTTGAAATTTGATACATAGCCCGTAGCGGGAAAAATCCGGAAACCATGTTTTTTTTACATCTGTGTTTATCTGTCTGTTGGTATGGAACCCTCATAGCGCGAAACCGAATCTTATTTTTCATTTTTCGTTTTTTATATCGCTGATGTGTAATTTGACTTTGTAAAAATATTAAAAAAATTCCACACCGAGACATTTTCAAAACAGTAAAAACTTATAAATTTCCCCCTGCTAGACTAAGGCTTCCTCTCCCATTAAAGAGAGGGTTTGGAACATATTCCACCACCCTGTCCAATGCGGGTTGGTGGAATACACACGTGGCAGTATTTCTATAAAATTTGACACATGCGGATTTCGTCATTATGTTTAATTCACCGCCGTGCACGAGATGAATTATAAACACAAAGTAAGCACATGAAATTTTAGTAGTGCTTGCCTGGGTTTGAACCCGCAATCATCGGTTAAGATGCACGTTCTTACCACGGGGCCATCTCAGCTTATTTTCAAACCAACAATAGATTAAATTTATACATTACGTCTCATATAAAAATAGAATTAAAGTTAAAAATATTGAACCCTGATAGCTTGAAACTTAATTTTTATAGGTTTTATAGGTTTCTATACGCGAGATATCTAGAAAGATTTTTAGAACGAGAACGAGATATTTAGAACTTTTTTCCCTTGGAACAATTTGGTTTGGATAGTGTTTATATATCTTAGAAATAAGACCAGAAGTTATTTTTTTTAAATAAAAAATTATTACAACCCTCAAAAATAATTTACTTGAAAACAATAAAATTTAACAAAACAAAATTAATTAACCAAAAAACAATATATAAGACCTCTGAAACAATTACGTAACAATCAAACAAAAATCCTAATGGACAGAATAACGGTGCAGTGATGTTGAGCCTATGGCAGCCGAACTGCAAAAGAGGACGCGCCTTTTTTTTCGAACTGTGTATTGCTGTTGACCCTATTGGCCTCTACAGCGTCACTGGGTGGGGTAGGCGTGATAAACTAATCAAGCCTAATGATGGAAGCCAACTGAAGGCTCAGAATACGTGCATCTTAAGGGTGCCTCCTATGAGGCCGGACCTCGGCTCAGGACACCTTCGTCGACTACAGAGAGGAATGATGTGTGCATTCATCGTCGTACGCCTAGGCGCCGACGAGTCGGTAAATAAGAGAAACCTCGACCCCGCCGGCGGGGTCGGTGTGTGTTGTGTATACGATATTATGATATGATATTTGAGTAGAGTTATCAGCAGTGAGTCTGTCGACGGGATCGTGTAGGACGTGCAAAGGACGCCTACGGTTCGGATAGGGGAGGGGTGCTGGCGCTGCTTTTATACGATTTCCCCGCTCTTCTATCTCCTATCCTCTACAATACATATATTATATAATATACTCTCGTAGCAATTTCAATAAATAATAAATATGAGACAACATCACATACATTACTCTGATCCCAATATAAGTAGCTAAAGCACTTGTGTCTTGGGAAATCAGAAGTAATGATACCACAAACACCCAGACCCAAGACAACATAGAAAAACTAATGATAATCTACATTGACTCGGCCGGGAATCGAACCCGACGTGACGTACCCATGAAAACCGGTGTATACACCACTTGTCCACAAAGGTCGTCAATAAATCAAAATGTTATCATAGGAATAATATTTGAAGTAAAAGGTGTTTGAATCGAATTAAATTTAGAACATTCTGCGACATTACAATGGCGGACACGTCGCTATCGGTTAATGTGATAACTTTTAATGGACGCTTGTGGCTCACGGCGAAATATCTCCGACGATTTCATTTTAATGTTTCGATAAAAACAGCGAAAATAAGAACGCCTATCATCGCTCTGCAGTTATACTTCAAGCAATATGAATATATATCAATACTTATATTATTTATATGAAAGTAACTCTGCCTGTCTGCCTGTCGCCCTATCAGTATTGTTGTTTGAAGGGTGAGTGAGTCAGTGTAACTACAGGCACAAGGGACATAGCATCTTAGTTCCCAAGGTTGATGGCACATTGACGATGTATAGAAAACTTAATATTTCTTACAGCGTCATTGTCTTTGGGCGATGGTGACCACTTACCATCAGATGGCCCATATGCTCGTCCGCCAATCTATACCATAAAAAAGAAAAAAAAAAATATCACGACCAAATCACTGAACCGTATTTGATGAAATTTGGTATTCATCAAGCTTGAACTCCAAGGACAAGGGCTACTTTTCTGCCTGACGTATGATAACCAAACCCCTAAAACGCGAGTGAAGTCGCGAGCGACTCTAAATTTTAATTTTAATTTGTTTGTTTATTTTTTAATCTGTCCGTCTAATGAATTATCTTGATCTCCAAATAAGTTTAATAGCTTTTATTTATAAATTGAAAACGGCTTAAGTTCAGTCTATTTACCAACCTAATAATCCCAATTAAAATAAACCTCTACTAGTATTATAAGTGTGAAAGTAACTCTGTTTGTTTCCTCTTCACGCTTAAATTGCTGAACCGATTTAGATGAATTTTATATGGGGATAGTTTGAATCGCGGATAAAGGCACAACATCAACAACAGACTGTAAGTTTCCCACTGCTGGGCTTCTCCTCAGCCTTTGAGGAGAAGGTTTGGAACATATCCACCGCGCTGTTCCAATGCGGGTTGGTGAAAAACACATTAGCAACTATTATAATTCACGTTTCAAATAATAAAATTGATAGTTTGTGTGTTAGGGATAAAATTTCATAAATATGGGGGTAAAGTCGAGGCTTCAGCAAGTAATATATAAATTATAAGCGTTTTCTGAAGATAAAAATTCTATTTAGCTTTTGTGATTGGAAATATATTTATATAAGCGCAAGTGAGGACGGCGCGGAGATGAATTACAGGAAGAGAGCGCTTGACTGGCTTACTCGTTGATGAGTTTACACCTTAATGTTGTCTTATTTATAGGTAACGTTAGTGTTAAGAAAATAACTAATACATAAATAAATAAAAAACATAGTTATTATTATCACATACAAGCTATCTAACCCGGATTCCCACGGAAACAATCACTATATTACATAACGCTTAGAAGGCCAAACATAAAACAAAATTCTGGTTTTTAAAATTATCGGCCTGTATCTACTACAATATACATGTATTATATACATATATAAACTTGTCTCTTGAATTAATCTGTTCATTGATGAAAAACGCATTAAAATCCGTTGCGTAGTTTAAAATATGTAAGCGTACAGGAGGGGAGAAGCGATTATGTTTTATACTCTTTGTCGATGTTTCATATCTATACATATAATAAAATTGGAGTATCTATTTGTATTTTTAAACCAAAAAAACATGGTTTGTTTGTTCCGCTAATCTCTGGAACGGCTGAACCAATTTTGACGGGTCTTTCACTGGCATATAGCTGATGTAATCATAGCTTTGCCATTTTACAATATAAAATAATAATAAAAATCCCTACAATGCACTCTGCTGCCACGCCGAATGCCAACCTACCAACCAAACCAACGATTTAATATCACAAAAGCTAATAAGAATTAATAAGTATAATAATAGTAAATTCTGTGAATTGAACTATACCTTTTTTGTTAAATTCAAAGGCGAAGTGGGGGGACACAGCTAGTGTAATATAAATTAAGTTTTTATTAAACGTTCTAAAACGGTTCACGGGGGACCAAAAAACAATCGATATTAGTGAATAATAGAAACACGCACCGCTGGCTATAATTGGGTCGGATAGATCGATAACCCTGTCTTCTGATATCTTGCAGACGTCGATGCCTCATGCCTCGGTGATTAACTTGCTCAGATGTAAACTATGAAGTCTCGGGTTTTAAACTGATGTTCATTCCATTTGCTGTCGAAACGCTTGGCCCTTGGAGTAGTGGTGCAAAAAGCTTCATCAAAAGTATAACACCTCGCCGCATTGGCTCCACTGGTGACAGGAGGGCTAGTTCGTTTGACCAGAGGATCGGAATTGCGATTCAACGGGGAAATGCTGCTAGCATTCTTGCCACCATTCCACGCGGTCAAGATTTATACAATATTATATTTAGTTTTATATATTTAGTTCATATTTGTTTATTACCGTTGACTTAACATATGATATCCGGTACGATTTAATTTTGACTACCTCCTGGTCGAGTAGTGTACACCGTTTTCATTGGTACGCCTCTCCGAGGTCCGGGTTCGATTCCCGGCCGATTTGATGTAGAAAAAGTTTGTTAGTTTTCTATGTTGTCTCGGGTCTGGGTGTTTGTGGTATCGTTACTTCTGATTTTCCATAACACGAGTGCTTTAGCTACTTACATTGGGATCAGAGTAATATAGATCAGAGTAATAAGTTGTTCAATATTTATTTATTTAATTTTATTCAAGTAAACTTCTCAATGAAGAGTTTTCGAATCGTCGATATTTAAACACTTGGTAGTGTTAGCCGTTAGGTAGTATAGCCGTTTCGGAAAGCAGCTTCTGGCGAGGAGAAACTTCAAGAAACGCATAGTTGTTCTTCACAAATAAACATATTTACAATGCTGTTTACAATATTTAGTGTCCTGTGATGGAACCCGAGTCTATATCCAGGCATTTTCGAAAAACGTATTCTTGTAAGGGATAATGAGATTTATTTATTAATAAGTCTCAATAAACTTATTATAGTGTAGTGTAAATCACTTCAATCTCAAAGAAGATAAATTTTCGCCAGAAAGGTGTCTGGGCCCCTTGGGTATCGGTGTGAGATTTCTATGTAGGAAAAACTAAAATTGTTACGATGGCCGTGTTCGGCATAGATCGGATTCCACTTCCCCAAGCTGTTTTAAGGGGGGGAATGTCTTACCCAACAATGAAATAGTTACAGACTCTTTGCAAATTCTATTTTTCTCTCTAAATGTTTTAAGGGCCATAAAATATTTTAATATCTTAAATAAAATACCAATCTTTTGAGTATTTCATAATTGGTACGGCTTTTTGCCGTCTGGCAGGTATCACCCACACATCAGATATTCTACCGTCAAACAGCATTAATCAATGTTGATCTGTTTGTAACATTAAAATAACCAAAATAACATTCTTTTACAATTTTTGTCTGTCTGTCTGTTTGTTCCGGCTAATCTCTGGAATGACTGGACCGATTTTGACGGGACTTTCACTGGCAGATAACTGATATAGTAAAGAGTAGCTTAGGCTACAATAATATATTTTTCTGTTAAATTTAAACGCGTACAAGTTCGCGGGCACAGCTTGTATTGAATAAAGATTTTTTAGTTCCTGCGTGCAGTTCCGTTCGGAAAAATTGAACCGGTTTTTCCTCGACCGCAAACAGCGGGATATCAGGTTTGGAACGAGTGCACGTCAGTTCTCCTCCATTTTGACATTCCACGCTACTGCCTTATTCGATTTTTATACATTCACATTATTTCCCTATATATATACAATAGTCTAAATACATAATAATAACTTTTACGCGCTACTTGACACATTAAAAAAACATTAATCATCATTATCATTATATGGTATAAAACAAAGTCGCTTACAGCTAACTGTATGTATGCTTATATCTTTAAAATTACGCAACGGATTTTGATGCGTTTATAAATATGACAAGTGCTGTACTGATACTAAATATACTACAGAATTTGATTTACGACATCACATTACAAACTTCGAAAATTACCAGTGTTTCTTTACTTTATTGTCTATGTATTATATACAAAAACCTTCCCCTAGAATCACTCTATCTATTTAAAAAAACTGCATCAATATCCGTTACGTAATTTCAAAGATCTAAGCATACATAGGGACAGACAGCGGTAAGTGACTTTGTTTTATACTATGTAATGATTCTACATTGCCTTGCGCCACCACCCGTGGGAACCAGGATGTGTTGTGTCTATAAATACACATAATAAGCCAAAGGAAATGTGACACATGACAAGTGTAAGTACTGACACACGGTGTTTCAAAGTTCCTGTAACGCGTGCGCTAAGGTTAAAAGTTTTAATGGAAAAAACGTAACGCGATCCAAAACTCGTATGAAAGTACTCTAAAAATTAAATGTAACACACGAGTGTAATTTGACAAACACATATATATGTGAAGCGTCGCATTATATATCTCTTTTGAAATACATTCATAAACATTTCTTTTTCTTTAAAGAGAAGGTTTGAAGCGTATTCCACCACGCTGATCCAATGCGGGTTGATGGATTCACATCTGACAGAATGTGTTTGAAATTAGATAAATGCAGGTTTCCTCGCGATGTTTTCCATCACCTGTCAAATTAAGCACATGGTAGTGCGCCTGTGGCTTGCCTGGATTTGTCATTACCCAGTAGATCGTCTCCACTACATACTTATACAATATATATTATATGTTATACACTGAAACGCCAGCCTTATAAATTGTCGTCAGCGCGTACTTGACCCAGCTATAATTATTCTAATTCGAACAACAGCGCCGTGTAATTGTTTTTTAAATTCACCAATTTTTGAAATTATAACCCTTAGTGTAATTAAAAGAACATTAAGAAATAAAATATATATGTATATTACACTATGTACAACAATTATATATTGTACATTTTACTTTGATAATTGTAGAGAACAAAAATATATACTTTATTTAAGTAGGCAATTATTTGATCGTCATTTTTAGAACTATATTAAGTAAAGCTAGAAACGGTTCAGAATGTAGACTTTACCAAGAACGACCGGCAAGAAACTTATAAGATACTCTTTGCCAATATTTGAAATACATTATCGTAGTTAAATATAATTATATATATGTATTATATTATGTTTGAAAGTCGACAAGTTTTAGCTCCACGGTTTTTTCATCATACATTATATATAATCGTTTTAATTAATTATTAAGAAATTAATATACGTATTATAT
This sequence comes from Vanessa cardui, assembly GCF_905220365.1. Lineage (NCBI taxonomy): Eukaryota > Metazoa > Arthropoda > Insecta > Lepidoptera > Nymphalidae > Vanessa > Vanessa cardui. The sequence goes on along the minus strand of NC_061150.1, from coordinate 8,015,488 downwards.
GTATATCAAAATATTATGAACATAAATGAAACGTTTATGACTATGTGTGTTAATTTACTTTTTTTATGGAATAGATTGGTGGACGAGCATATGGGCCACTTGATGGTAAGTGATCACCATCACCTATAGACAATGACGCTGTAAGAAATATTAACTATTCTTTACATCGTCAATGCGCCACCAACCTTGGGAACTAAGAAGCTATGTCCCTTGTGCCTGTAGTTACACGGGCTCACTCACCCTTCAAACCGGAACACAACACTGCGTACTGTTGTTTAGCGGTAGAATATCTGATGTGTGGGTGGTACCTACCCAGGCAGGCTTGCACAAAGCCCTACCAACAAGGGAATAACTTTTATCAATATTGACTTCTAATAACAAAATTTGAAGTAAAACGTAATTTAGTATAAATAAATATTGTGTTAAAAAGTGTTTAGTTTAACACTTATCCTCTCTTTCTTACATTACTTTGACATTTGACGATCTCCGTTGTCGAGTGGTGTGTACACCGGTTTTCATGGGTACGAACTCCACTCAAACACTTCGAGGTCCCGGGTTCGATTCCCGGCCGAGTCAATGGAGAAAATTTATTAGTTTTGTCTTGGGTCTGGGTGTTTATGGTACCGTCGTTACTTCCGATTTTCCACAACACAAGTGCTTTAGCTACTCACATTGGGGTCAGAGTAATGTATGTGATGTTGTCCAATATTTATTATATATTTATTTATATGAACGGAAAAGACGTTATATTTTCACTAATGTCTCTTAAGCGACATTCCAATTAACAACGTTTTAATTAAAGAAGTACGATACAAGATCGCGTGCTACATACACCACCTTAAGAATACTGTATCTTTATAATGATCTTGTTAGCCACACGAGGCCGTGGATTAGGCACCCTTCGGCTTTTCGTAATTTCAAATTCAAATATCCTTATTTTATTAAGTATTACACTTTCTTTTCGATTTTCAAAATTCTACCACCGGTTTTGAAAGGAACGCTTATCAAAATCAAAATAAAAATAAACTTTATTCAAGTAGGCTGTCACAAGCACTTTTGAATCGTCATTTAACAATTAAGTGAAGCTACCACCGGTTAATGTAGATTCTACCGAGAAGAACCAGCAAGAAAATCAGTAGTTACTCTTTTTTAATATTTAAAAAATACAAAGTCATGTTAGTTAAATACAATTATTTAAATTAATATATCCTGCTTGAAAGTCAACAGGTGAAATTGTGTTACTTTTTGTGACCTTGTAGTAATAAGTATAATTAAATATCTGTAATATATAATAAAATACATAATATATGGATTATATAGATGATAGAAAAGCGTGGATCTACAACTTGTTGAATTCCAGGAAGGATATCTTATATACATATACAATTGTATGTAACAAATATAATAATGTGTTTTAAATGTTAAAAGAGTCACTACTGATATTCATGCCGGTTGTTTTCGGTAGAATTTGTATTAACCGGTGATAGCTTTACTTAATATAATTTATAAAATGACGATTTAAAATTGATGGTAAAAGCCTACTTGACTGAATTATGAAAATGAAAATACAAGTATGAAAAAGCTGTGAACGTTGTAAGACATTCTGTAGTATATTTAGTATCAGCATTATACCAGGCGAAGCCGGGGTGGGTCACTAATACAATATAATTAATTTGATTAAATGAATAAGAATTCTCCAATTAAAGAGAGCCATTAGTTGTTAATTAATTCTAACTCATATAGATTAACGCATGACTTCCAAATGCTTCGTAGTCAGGTAGATCAATGTATTTGCGATGCTGGCCGTGATGGCGTTATAGCGATGCTGTTATCATAAGATTGACCACGCGTCCACAGTATTTGGGACAGAAATAATTAGAGATTTATTAGTGTAACGTAAAAAAACTCTTTCACTTGTTTCACTATTTGTTTTATTAAAGAAAAAATCTTACTAATGTAATGTATGAAATATTTTTTTGTTAAGGTTAGTTTGTTATGTGCGACCTTGAGATATACATTTATTAAAATATCCATAAACAAATCATCCTATGAAAGTATTTATAATGGTGTAATATTTACTATCTAAAAAATACACAGTCATGTTAGTAATACAAATATTTAAATTGATATATCCTGCCTGGAAGTCAACAGGTATTAATCTGCATATATAAATCATTTTTTTTAATATGGATCTACATAAAAATATATTCTCACTGACATTATTCGTAATAATGCAATAAGTAGGTTTTACTTAGCATGTTATTCAAATGTCGTGTCAATTATTGAAACAGATCCCTATCCGAATTGAGAGACTAATCACTTAGTACTTTTCGAAAAATCCATCAAAATATCTGCTCAGTACTATTTCATCAAGAATGGAAAGCCTTTCAATTGTGACTTCAAAAACTCTATATCATAACAAGTACACTCAGACTGCGAGAGAAAATATTATCAGCAGAACATTACATAATACGGCATCATGGATTCCATCGGGATTCAAACATGGTATTATTTGATTACGTCCCATTTCGTTCCACTAACATGCTCACCGTACACCGTAAAGTGGTCCAATTACCCGCTCTTACGCTGTATAGAACACGTAACTCAGTTTCCTGAAAAGCCTTTTAAACTGGCTCTATTACCTCCCATACAATGAATTAAGTTTGCTACGATGTTCGTGTAAACATAGCATGGATGAAATCACACCGATGAATCAAGTCCCTGATACTGGCTTTGACTCCTGGCTTCGTCTGATTAACGTGAATTGCAATAAAAAAAAGACTATTGCCGTGGATCATGCAATTTTAACAAAATTGCATATATAATATACTAGCAACCCGATTATGTATGAGTGCAATGCTGATACTAAATATAGTAGAGAATGACTAAATTATCAATGTTTCTTTACTATATTGTCCATGTTTGATATACAAAAACCTTCATCTCAAATCACTGTATGCATTAAAAAAAAACACATTAAAAATAAGCATACATACAGACAGCAGTAAGCGACTTTGTTTTATACTATGTAATGAGGATTATGTATGAAATACCACAATAAAACACAATTACTATGATTCCGATGTATTTGGGCGTGTTGTTCCTTTGCTATGAGTAGCGTATGTCAGTCTGCCTGCCTATTGAAATCATAAAAAAACTTATAAGTTTTCCTTTGTAACGCAATATTCTGTATGTTGAATATACATTTTAATAAAATAAACAAATGACATATCACATATCAATACACTGTTTCGTATATATAGATAGAGCACGCTTCCTTTGGGATGTTCCTAAGAATATAGGAACGCTTACAAATGCGTTACAATATGTTTAAAAGTGTTTTATTTATACCCTTAGATTCAAGCCCCAGGTCAGGCCTAATAAAAAGTAACTAAGCATCATTACATAGTATAAAACGAAGTCGCTTACTGCTGTCTGTCCCAATGGATGCCTGGATCTGTCAAATTTTGCAACGGATTTTGATGCGTTTTTTTGTAATAGATGTTTGCTTTGAAAGTAGGTTGGAGGCATGTTTTTGTATATAATGGACAATATAGTGAAGAAACAAGAGAAAATCTTTGGTATATTAAGTATCAGGATATGAAGCCGGGGCGTGTCGCTTGTTTTTGTATTAAATATATATAAATAAACATTTATTTATTTCGAACCTACGGTTATAACTTTACCAATGCATAGAACTCAAACCATCACCTCATCTTCAGCGGTTTAAGTGTGAGGAACTATCAGCCGGGATTACTTCTCCTTTATATTCGCCCAGAAATAGTAATAAATAATTTATAAAAAAAATTAAACCAACTTCCAAAATAAGAAAAAGCTAGTGTAATTTAATTAATGATAATGTATTTATGAAAGTAATATACCAATCTTAATGAATATTACGCTAGTCATAAATTGAAGTGTGCCTAACTTAGATTAAAAATGATCATTGACGATTTTTAGTTTTCGAGAAATTCGTGGAGAAACAAACAAACATACACTTACGAAATTACCCATACAAAATCAAAATAAACTTTATTGAAGTAGGCTTACAAGCACTTTTGAATCGTCATTTTACAATTAAGTAAAGCTACCACCCGTTCGGAAAGTAGATTCTACCGAGAAGAACTGGCAAAAAACTCAATAGTTATACTTTTTCAACATTTAAAAAATACAAAGACATGTTAGTTAAATACAATTACTTAAATTATTATATCCTGCTTGGAAGTCAACAGGTATTGACTCCATCCATAAAATCAGACATGCAACGACGTTAAATGTCAATTTTTATTTTCAAAAACACTACAGATAACAATGAAGATTTCAATTACCATCAATAGAACCTTACTTACTTACGGGATCGGTTGAGCAACACACTTGACCCGGAAATCAACAATATCTTGTTAGCGAACAAATTAATACAATCATACAATTTGTATACATTCTTTTAATTAAGAAAAAGTATTTTATATATATTTCTGAAGAGCCCGATATGGCCCATGGTTAGATCGCGTGCATCTTAACCGATGGTTGCGGGTTCAAACCCAAACAAACCATTTTTGTTTATACCTGCATGTTACTAATTTCAACGCAATTCTACAACAGCGTGATGGAATATATTGTAAGCTTTCTCCTCAAAGGGAGAGAAGACCTTAGCCCAGCTGTGGGAAATTTACAGCCTGTTTATATATGTATGTAATGTATTTATTTTGAGGTCAAATTAAAATCTATTGATTGTATTCCTGAACGGGTAAAGATGAAGTAATTCAACATATCGAATTCAATATTTGCAGGCTGTACATATTCCACAGGGCAAAGTCCTAAAAGTTTTGGAACCACAACTTTTCTCTAGTATATGTTTAAGTAATTCCGATCTCAAGAACAACTAAACAACATCGGTTTGGTCATGAAAGAGCGTCAGACAGACAGATAGAGTTCATTCACATTTATAATATTAATAAAATAGATTGAATCTTGAAATTGCTAAATTAAGTAATACATGTTATATAGACTATATAGTAAAGGTATTAGCAAATACAATACGTAAAACTATGATGCATTCATCTTTTGTACATTAAGCATATGTCTGGCAGAGATCTCTTCAACTGGAATAGAATCATAGCGACAGATTAAGCTCACGACAGCTTAGTTATGTACGACCTTGCGAAATTCCAAGAGATCTCAATACTAGAGAATTGGACAACACATACATTACTCTGATCCCAATGTAAGCAGCTAAGGTATTTGGGTTATGGTAAAATCAGAAGTAACGACGGTACAAACCCAGACACAACTTAGAAAACGGATGAACTTTCTACATCGACTCGGCCAGGAATCGAACCCATGAAACAATTCTCGATCACGGAGGTTGTCATAATTTTTTTTTATGAAATAGATTGGCGGACGAGCATATGGGCCACCTGATGGTAAGTGGTCAGCAACACCCATAGACAATGACGCTGTAAGAAATATTAACTATTCCTTACATCATCAATGCGCCACCAACCTCGGGAACTAAGATGTTATGTCCCTTGTGCCTGTAGTTACACTGACTCACCCTTCAAACCGGAACACAACACTGTGTACTATTGTTTAGCGGTAGAATATCTGATGTGTGGGTGGTAGCTTGCCAGGCGGGCTTGCACAAAGCGCTACCACCAAGTAAATAATAAAAAATGTTTATATTTCGGCTAAAACTGCCACTATAAACTAATTAAATCCGAACATGTCTCTATGTATGTCAACTTTATTAAACAATATGTAATCGAAAGCACAAACAACAATAACTGACGATTACAAAAGAAATCAAATCTATCGAGACAATGGCGACCAGGCACCATCAGGGGTCTCTCAGCAGAATAGATGACCTGAATCGTTGATTAATTAGATCGTGGACATACAGCTGATCCCGACTTTGCTCACCTATTGGCAAGGCTGACTTTTTGATGTGACTGTTATTGTTAAACGATAAGGCAAAACAGCAAACTGATATACGCGTTGTTTTGGCGTCATGCCCTCTTTGTCATTACTCACTTTTGTTTACTAGATGTGTGTATTTTAGAAGATATAATTATATAATTACATCGTATAAAACAAAGTCTTATATCGCTGTCCATCCCTATGTATGCTTAAATCTTTAACATTACGCTACAGATTTATATGTGGTGCTTTGAAATGGATAGATTGATTCGAGAGGAAGGTTTTTGTATATAATACATGTATAATGTAGTAAAAGACTGATAATTTGAGATGCTTCTAATGTGATGTAAATAGACAAATTCTGTAGTATAATTAGTATCACTATAACACCTGTGTAAAGCTGGTGCGGGTTCCTAGTTATAATAAAAGAAAAAATATGCTTATCAATCTTTCAATCCTTGATGGATTGATGTTGATGTTTCATGTCACTCGGGTGTCCCATGAAGGTTACCTTTTTATTAACAATAGGTGTAAGCTTGACCATAATCATACCGGTTAGTTGATAAAATTTATGATCTACCGAAATGTCAATCATTTGATTTGTACTTTCACGGACATATTGTCCTTGCCTTTACTGTCACCACCATCACAACTAAAGTTTCCAAGGATTTTTTATTTATTTTGATCGATATGTCTGTTGTTGGAAAAAGGCAACAGATCCCGAGATTCTGATATCAAACTCAAGACCGTCGAAAAGGACACAGCCAAGACTCCGATCCTTGATGTTGGGAGTACGCAGAAAGCACATAAAGCCTGCATTTGAACTATTTCCAATCAAGTCGGAATTGCATTACATCGGAAAGAGAAATAATTCAAACTAAACCTGTTAGGTGTACATACTTGACAACTGTGATATATCCTGCGTTGTCTGCTCTCCTTTAAAATTTTCACGTTAACCGATATAATAATAATAAACATTTATTGAGCAAATTACACTACTTTCACACAACATAAACAACGAAACATAACAAAATATCGCTTATCCTAAAATACATCAAACAAAAAAAAAATAATAATAATAATAACTAAAAATATAATTACAACAGAACAAGTTTTGAGTGAAAAATTAATAATTAAAATAATATAAATCAATAAATAGTGTGCAGCAGTGTAATTTAACCAAAAGGAGATCCACTCAGTGATAAATAGAAATATAGTTGCCTCTACACTGATTTTCAGTGGTCTCCTAATATCGGTCATATGATATCGGTCAGGACACCATCAACCAATAGTTATAAAATACAACAACAAACAACAACAGCCTGTAAATCTCCCACTACTGGGTTAAGACCTCCTCTTCCCTTGAGGAACATATTCCACCACGCTGTTCCAATGAGGTAGGTGGAATACACATGTGGCAGGATTTCGTTGAAATTAGACACATGCAGGTTTTCTCACGATATTTTCCTTCATCGCCGAGCACGAGATACATACATACATGATGGTACATACGTGGATTTGAACTCTCGATCATCGATTAAGATGCACGCGTTCTAACCACTGGGCCAACTCGGCTCATAGAACAGATGAGTATTATATGAACATTGCGAGTTTTAAACCTTTTTTTTACCGAACGAACTTTTCCGGACAAAAGTTTTCTTCATAATTGATACGAGTTTTTCGTTCAAGTTTTATTTTAACACATAAATCAACCCCAAAAATTTCCATTTAGACAAATGAAGCATTTTAGACTCTTTGATATTAGCAAGCCGAGATGGTCAAGTAGTGGGCCATGCAACTCTTCATTGAAATAAAAAAAGCGCGGAATTAATACTTGTTGACTTCCAGACAGGATATAACTAAAGTAATAGCCTGTGAATATCCCACTGCTGGGAAGGCTTCCTCTCCCTTTCAGGAGAAGGTTTGGAATTCCTCCACGCTGTTCCAATGCGGGTTGGTGAAATACACATGTGACAGAATTTCTATGAAATTTTACACATACAGGTTTCCTCGCGATATTTTCCTTCACCGCCGAGAACAAGATAAATTACAAAAAAAAATTAAACACATGAATATTCAGTAGTGCTTGCCTGGGTTTGAATCCGAAAACATCGGTTAAGATGAACGTGTTCTAACCGCAGGGCCATCTCGCCTCTATCCCATCCATCCAGACACGATATATTACATACATATATAATTGTATTTAACTAACATGACCGTATTTTTAAACGTTGAAAAAGTGTAACTACTGATCTCCTTGCCTATTCTTCTCAGTATAATCTTCATTTCGAACCAATAGCTTCACTTAAAATAGTTTTTAAATGACAATTCAAACGTGCTTGTAAAAGATTACTTGAATAAAGTGTATTTTGATTTTGATTCTGAACAATAATCATTAATTTGTTCTGTACCTGATTAGTGTTTATTTATTTATTTAACAACCACCGCCACCACCAAAACCACCAACACCAGAACCACCTACAAAATTGCATGTGGATATTTTACATAAAGATTATCAATCCTTAGGTTGCAATTATACATAAAATTTTACTTACAGCTATCACAACAACAGCAATCAACATATTCGTATAGTTTACGAAAACATATAAGGCTAAAATTAAAACTCAAACTAGTATTACGAGTATTTCAGTTAATATGAATTTACAAAACGGACGCTAATTAATAAAAATAGGGTAACTTAAAAAAAACAAAAGCTGAGAAGTCAATAATATGTGTTTAAAAGTCTTACCTTATTTGATGGTGAAGAAATACATCACGATGAAACCTGTTTCGTTTCACCCATCCACATTGCAGTTCTTTAGTGGACGAAACCTTACCTTACCTTTACAATAAACATAGCCAAGAACAGGTACCGGTTACTTTACTTCACTAGTACCCCTTCCCTACTTTTTAATAAAAAGCAAACGTCCATTAAGAGATATCAAATTCCCCTGAACGACGTCTGTCCTTGAGGAGGAGAGAGCTTTCAAACTTTTGCTTTCTTTTAGAGAACGCGTTTTTCTTCAGAATACTTTTAATTGGAAAATATTATGTTTATTTTATTGTTTTAATATTCCTCTTTAATAACATTTAATTGTTTTCCCAAGCCAAAACTGTTCTCGAGTTTTATTCAAGAATTTATCTAAAAGGAAATATGAAAAGTATAAAGTATCTCGGAACTTAACATCAAAAGCCCCGCTGTCTCGATAGGCCATTTATAAGATATGGGCTGTATAATTTTACGCTTCGACGGGGACTCTGCATCGTTTTTTCTATTTAAAAAAGGTAGGCAGGCTGACTGAGGTCGTATGTAAGCGAGGGAGTAAGAAATACAAACCAACCTTCCATTGCTGATGCATCACCAACCGTCCTAAACTGTTATATCCCTTGAGCCTTAACGATCACTTACCTTTGAAATGAAACTAAATAAGTTGCAGTTTGCATTTGTAATAAGGCATGTTATTCAATATAATAGATGATGAAGGAGCGTGGATCTAATACTTACGACTTTCAGGCAGTATTTAACATATTATAAATTTAATTGTAGTCAACTGACTTAACGTTTTATTTCAAATATTGGAAAAAAGTAACAACTGCGTTTCTTGCCGGTTCTTTTCGGTTGAATATAGATTCACAACTGGTGGTAGATTTATGTTTAATTTATTTCTATAAAATGACGTTTCGAAAACATATTATTAAAAGTTATTCTACCGCCAAATAACAGTACTCAGTATTGTTGTGTTCCGGTCTGAAGGGTGAGTGAGCCAGTGTAACTACAGGCACAAGGGACATTACATCTTAGTTCCCAAAGTTGGCAGCACATTGACTACGTAACAAATAGTTAATATTTCTTACAGCGTCATTGTCTATGGGTGATGGTGACCACTTACCATCAGGTGGCCCATATGCTCGTCCTATCCAACGCCTCGTCCAACCTATAACAGAAAAAAAAATTTTAAAGCCTACTTGACTAAAGTATATTTTGAAAGCAGAACCTTTAACGTCAATTAAGATCTATAGATGCAATATGAACTCACACATATATAAATATAAATATAGACTAAATAGAAAATGCACAGAACAGCTTATGATATTATATTATATACTAAAACCTCCTCCAAATCTGAATCTACATATAAATTTTATTTAAATTGGCTTAATTTTTTTTCAGTAAAGCCTTACGAAGGTAACATCCTCTTATTTATCGCTGTTGATACTGTACTAGGTTTCCTGTCTCCGGAAACATAAGATCACTATCAAGACGGATCGAATGCCTTTAAAACCTTCGAATCAGCATAATCTAACCATTTAGAGTCAATTCACCAGATTCCAATGTTTAATTGGAGCTGAAATATGTCAAATAAAATAAATCATTGTGACTGAATTCGTGATGACAATTCTCAGGAGACATATAAATAACTGGATAAATGGCTGGATTATTATAGCACAAGTTGCACACACAAATAATTAATTATTTTTTATATATATGATTTAGTAATTTTAATAATTATATACATAATTGTATTTAATTGGCATTACTTCGTACTTTTAAATGAGAAAGAGTAACGACTGAGGTTCTTTTAAGTAAAATTTACACTCCGATCCAGTGGTAGTATCACTAAATATAGTTAAATGACGATTCAAAAGTGCTTGTAAAAGCCTATTTGAATAAATTATATTTTTATTTTGAATTGCACTGTATTAACCTATTGTGTAATTAAATTGTGGAAAAGAGTAACTAGGGAGTTTCTTGCCGGTTCTATAATCTACTTTTCTAACCGGCGACATCTTTACATTTCATTAATTTCGACACAACCTTTCGAAGGCTTTATTAGCCTACTTGAATAAATAATATATTGATTTGATTATCCATACATTTGAGAGAATTTAATGATTTTACGAGTGTTATATCAACTGGAAGTTAAGAATATGCTATAAAAATACATATATTACTTATTATGTAAGAATCACTGTCATCATGAGATCACACCCAATGAGATTCGTTGGCTCGCAGCATCCAACTAAACGAACGCGTCTAATGAGTCGAATCTAAAAGTTATCTGGACCGTGAAATTTTAATTGAGATCACATCACGCTGTTCCGTAATTCGTCCAGTAATTAACAATTTATTTAATTATATTGGCATTGAGCTGAGATGGCCCAGTGGTTAGAACGCGTGCATCTTAACCGACGATTGCGGGATCAAACCCATACAAGCACCACTATATACATGTGCTTAATTCATGTTTAAAATTCATCTCGTGCTCAGCGGTGAACGAAACAGGCATGTGTCTAATTTTATTGAAATTCTGCCACATGTGCATTCCACCAACCCGCATTGGAACAGCGCGGTGGAGTATGTTTCAAGCCTTCTCCTTAATGGTAGAGGAGGCATTAGCCCATCAGTGGGAAATTTACAGGCTGTTACTTTACTTTACTTTTTACTTTATTGTTTTTTATCATATATCCTTTAGTCAAATAGCCCTATTATTTATGGTACGTTAAAAATTAGAGAATTCAGACTTTAAATTAGAAATATTAAACAAAACCCATCGAGTCAAAGCTTGTATAAGCTATTACGTAAATAAAGCACTTTCGATTCGTACGTAAGCACGTGTGTCGGTACTGTCGCGAGAACGTCGTAACCACAGCTACCGTTAGCAGGAGGGCTTAGCTGTGCGCTTCAGTACCGTCCACAGAACACAGAATTAACAAAGAGACATGAATGAAAAGCTACGTATCTAAGTGTCTTTTGAAGTAAAAATCTTTACTGACATTATAAAAGCATGTGTCTTTAGTCAGTAAATTATTACAACTGCCATCGTCTACGCGGATTGGCGAAGCGGGATCTCGTTGATATACAGACATGATGCATATATAATCATAAGTATTGGTGAACACGTGTTTAAGATTATTAAAAAAGATATAGATTACACAACACCAAACATACTTACACTACTTACACATATAATTGATAATTGACTTAATCTTGCTTAATTATGTACACCGGTTTCCGTGGGTACGCCACTCCGAGATCCCAGGATCGATTCCCGACCGAGTCGATCGAGAAAAAAATCCTTAGTTTTCTATGTTAAAAAATACCGTCGTTACTTCTGATTTTCCATAACACAAGTGCTTTAGCTACTTACATTGGTATCAGAGTAATGTATGTAATGTTGATTTTTTTATGGAATAAGTTGGCGGACGAGCATATGGGCCACCTGATGGTAAGTGGTTACCATCACTCATTGACAATGATGTTTTAAGAAATTTAACTATTCCTTACACCGTCAATGCGCCACCAACCTTGGGAACTAAAGTGCTATGTCCCTTGTGCCTGTAGTTACTGGTTCACTCGCCCTTCAAACCGGAACACAACAATACTACTGTTGTTTAGCGGTACAATATCTGATGATTGGCTGATACCTACCCAGACGGGCTTGCATAAAGGCCTACCACCAAGTGTCAATATTTATTTACAAATCAAGTAAAACATTATCAATAAATTAAATAATTTCTATACAACATAAGTATATATTAGCGAGATACGAAACAGACCCCTCTATATACCACTTCTAAGGCTCACTATTCTGTGCGAGCCTAACGACCCATGTCTAAGCCGAGCTGTTTCGATTCAACAATGTACATTCATATGATATATTTTACGATGAATATAAGATGGAATACAGCGAGGATGGCGCCACCGATTCCGTAGGTAATTGACATAGTAACATCGTCATTTATATAACTTACTATTTATTAGTTATTGTTAGTTTAAGGGTGTTGGTTGGTTCTAGGCAAATAAGCAGCATAATATGTCCTTTCTTAGTTTCTTGCTTCATACCAAATTTCATCCAATTCGGTTCAGTAATTTGGTCGTGAAAGAGCGACAGACAAACAGAGTTACTGGTTAGTACTGGTTGTTTTTGTATTTAAACAAATGGTAACTGGTCACCACCGCACACATACAACAACAACAAAAACGGCCTGTAAATTCCCACTGCTGGGCTAAAGGCCTCCTCTCCCTTGGAGGTTTGGAACATATTCCACCACGCTGTTTGTGGAATACTCATGTGGCAGAATTTCTATGAAATTTGTCACATACAGGTTTCCTCACGACGTTTTCCTTCACTGCTGAGCACGAGATGAATTATAAAGACAAATTAAGCATATTAATCAGTGGTGCTTGCCTGGGTTTTAACCCGCAATAATCGGTTAAGATGCACGCGTTCTAACCACTGGGCCATCTCGACGCACACATGGTCACTGAAAAAAACATAATCATCTCCTAAAAATGAATATCTAATAACACCAACTTTAGATATTTCATTGTTTTAATAAAACGGAAATATACAAATATTTTAGCAACTCAATTTATTCTTTTTATTAACATTAATATGAATTTTATTTTGACTCAAAATTAAACATGTATTGAATGTCAGAACGCTGCGAGATACCTAGCAAGGTGGCCTATCTTATGCTGCTGGCAAATAAATAATTGAAATACAAAATCACTAATTATCTTCAATTATAATTGTCATAACGCTTTCGGAGCATAATTTAATAGTTAGGTAAATATGTCGTGCGGCGTGTGTTACTTAAATAATAAGATAAGCCGTATCAGTGATAACTTTTGAGTCTATATTAACTGACTCACTCACTAACAAAATATATTTGCTATTTGCCTGTAGAATATTAGATGAGTGCCTATACAGTACCTACACAGACTTGCAAAGAGCTTCACGATCAAATTATATAGTCAAAATCAAAATAAACTTTTACAAGTAATGTGCTTGTAAAAGTCATTTTTCGTTTTACAAACATGTTTCTCTTTCCCTTCATCAGGGAGAGGAGGATTTAGCCCATCAGTGGATATTTATAGGCTGTTGTTGTGAAAAATGCATCAGTGATGATGGCATTTTATTCAATACAAGATTATATGGATGAAAAACCGTATAGACAATACTTGTTGACTTCCAGGCCGGATATATTATTTACATTTGATTTTGATTTTGCGCCTCCATAGTAGTGCATTTCGAAACGACGCGTGCAGGTTTCCTCTCGATTTGTTTCTTTATCACCACACAATTTCAGGGCATTGAATATTCCGAGGTTTTTATTCGGGGTTGAAACCGCAACCCTCAATTAAGGGTCACATATTTCACCACTTGACCCAATGAAATTTTCCCAATCGTCAAAACTTTTTGGATAGCTACCATAATCTCGCTGAAATTTCCCTGACCGTTGTAATTCAATACTATATAGGGTACTTTCGGTATTAAAGTTTGATAATAATATATTTTTTCTAAAAAATAACACCGACTTCAAAGTGATCACTAAAATTAAATTAAATAAATTGATTTGTACACGTATTATTGAAGTCGGATGATTTTGAGTGAAAAACAAAATGTAGAAATATTTACATACGATCGGCAGATTTGATCACTTTGAAGTCGGTGTTATTTTTTTGAAGTAGCTTAAAAAGCTATACTAATATTATAAATGTTAATGTAACTGTCTGTCTGTACCATAACGCTGAAGCGAATAAGACGAAATTTAATATGAAGTAAATTTGAAATCCAAGGAAGAATATAGGCTACATATTTTGCCTGACACGTTACAATCAAACCCCGAAAATGCGAGCGGAGCCGTGGTCTACAACTAGTTAAAATATATGTAGAAATACATACTTAAATATATATTTTATTTGATTTTGAGTCATAAGAACACATTATTCAATTATTACATTAATACTAGTATTTGTAAATTACATACAGCGATTATCATTCATTATTTTCCCATAAATCACCAATTATTTATTTATAGCTTTTTTATGGTATAGGTTGGCGGACGAGCAAATATTCCTTAAATCACCAATGCGCCACCAACCTTGGGAACTAAGATATTATGTCCCTTGTGCCTGTAGTTACACTCGCTCACTGACTCACTCACCCTTCAAACCGGAATACAACAATACTGAATACTGTTGTTTGGCGGTAGAATAACGGATGAGTGGGTGGTACCTACCTGGCTTGCACAAAGCCCTACCACCAAGTAACGTTGAATGAACGGGAATCGTATATGAACACAACTGTTATTTTTATCAATGTGACGTCACCTAAAGGACTGACAGTGTATTTGTGAAACTAAAAAAGAATTAATATTTTTTGGGATAAAAAACAAAATACTTATATTTTTTTGATGCTGCAAGATCTCCCATCGGCCAGAGTACACTTGTCGTTGCGGATAACTGCCTCTGACCGCACTGGAATATACTCCACAATACTTGAAACACAGAATACAGCAACAAACCATAACCTTTTTTAATTACTCAGAAGAAGTAGTTATATATCTATTCTATAACTAATCGCCAATAATAAAACAAATATCAGATACAAAATAACTAATTAACAATACAAGTGTAGAGTTAGACCTCGTCTGGGGTTCAACTAAGTAATTAGACTCTCGTTGATTCCAGAATAGTTATCCACAATAATCCTCTCGAAAATTAAACAATACGAAACCACAGTCTATAAATAAATTGTAAATATAATCATGAACAGACGGACAGAAGCGCTCGGGGCACTTTGTTTTATACTCAACACAAACGCTGAAAAACTTGCATTGTTAACTGCTCTCAACCGCTCCCATCCAGTTTTAACCGGATTATACTCGTTAGGTGGAAACTATAAACAAGCCCGCGCCGTGACGATTCTTAAGTTAGTTATCGTGAAGCTGACAATTTTATGTCACATCTCCCGAGAATACTACAGAGTAGTATACCTAAGTCCGCAAACGCGTTTTTCTTTATGTGTGTTCGCGAAAATCCCCAGAAACTACAATGGAAACCCCATATATAACTAAATAATACAGAATGTGTTTGTTTACGACATCACATTAGAAACTTTTAAAATTGTCAGCGTTTCTTTACTCTACTGTCCATGTGTCATACACAAAAACCTTCCTCTCGAATCACTCTATCTATTAAAAAAAACACATCAAAATCTATTGCGTAATTTTAAAGATCTAAGCATACATAGGCACAGACAACGGAAAGAAACTTTGTTTTATACTATGTAATGATTTCACTAAATTGTAATCTATTTATTGTTTCAGGTATACTTCTGTTGTATTAGTTATGTCTGAAGAAAATAGACCAGGTAAATTCCCACTATTGGGCATATTCTCATAATAATAAAGGCTTGGAGTGTATCCCTGCTCTAAGAATAATTGGTGGCAGAATACAGCTGACTAATGTTTATTTACCCTTATTATAAATACGAAAAAACAAACTTTATTGGGCCTTGAACTCCGTACCCGGGCTCCCGGGAGACGAGAATTTGTTTTCAAAGGAACATTAAGCTCTTGATATCTAAATAAACGATTGAAATAAGATTAAAAATAAACAACTAAAACGATCAAACAGAACCCTCCCTGGGGGTGAAATGTAACTGATTACATGTGTGGGGGTTGAGAGCGGTAATCTTCTTCGGTAAACATGGCTCCGTTTCATTATATGACGATAATATATGTTTTACATGTACAGCCTTCTAGATATCTTCTCCCTTTGAAGAGAAGGTTAGGAGCATATTCCACCACACTGTTCCAATGCGAGGTTCACATGTGGCAGAATTTCGTTGGAATTAGACACGTGTATATTTTCTCACATGTTTTTTATCACAAACAAATTAAAATTCAGTTGTGTTTGTCTGGGTTTGAATCCGCAATTATTGGTTAAGATGTATGCCTTCTAACCACTGGACAATCTCGGCTTTATATATATGTTTATGAATACAATTAAAATAATTACTTAATATAGTCTAGTTAAGAGCCAGCCACTCATCAGATATTCAATTACAAAGCAGCAATACTTAGTATTGTGATGTTCCAATTGTATACAGGTTTGAAGGATGAGTGAGCCAGTGTAACTACAGGCACAAGAGATATAACATATACTTTCCTTATCAAATCTATACTACTATATAAATCTCTAGAGTCTGTCTGTACACTCCATTTTTTTGTCTAATTTCTTCACAGGTATTCATTTTATGACTGACTGATATCAGCTTTACCACTTTTGAAATTTTTGTTTGTCTGTCTGTCTGTATGTCCCGCTATAACTCGAGAACGGCTGAACCGATCTTTACAAAAAATGGTATACGGTAAGAACACGTGATTGCGCAAATGATAGGCTATTTATATATTTTAAAAATTATGTGTTTGTATGTCTGCCATCTATAGACTCAGAAACTATTTGACTGATCATTATGAAAATTGTTATGCCTATGTGCTTTTTGAAATAGTATCCCCATTGATGTAACTCGCCACCAGGCTGTCATGAAAATTAGTACGTACAAGTATTTTCATTTGATCAATCGATAAAAAATAATAAAATAAAAAAGAAAATCTATTCAAAAAGCAACTAAACTATATGTGTCTAATTTTGCGAGGAAACCTATATGTGTCTAATTTCAATGAAATGAATATTGTATATTGTAGATTTACTAATGAATGTATAGATACACATGTAGCCGAATTTCATTGGTAGATTACCAACCCGCATTGGAACAGCGTGGTGGAATATGCTCGAAAACTTTGTTCGCAAAAGGAGAAGAGGCATTTGCCCAGCAGTGGGAAATTTACAGGCTTTTAATGTAACACTAATGTAATGCCCAGGCCCCAGCGAAGCGGGCAGTCAAAGCTAGTATGTTATAAATACGAAAGCAACTCTAACTGTTATCGCTTCACGTTTAAATCACTGAACTAATTTAGATGAAATTTGGTATGGGCATAGTTTGAGTACCGTGAACGGATGAAGGCTACGTTTTTTAATTCACTCGAAAGGTTTTGTGTTATAAAAGTAAACCTGTAGGTTAATATTTCGTATGCTTATGTTTATGGTAGTATTGACCAGTAAGTGTTAATATTGTCTATTGTTTAAATAATGTATATTAGTTATTTTAGTTAATTTTGTCATAGGGCTCGATATACAAATAAATATTTCTATAAGATCCTAGAAATGTCAATGAACTCCACACGCTGATGGGTCTCGTATTCCAATCAATTCCTCATAAGCTCCAAAATGTTTACGTCAGTGCGACCTCGATGTCAAAATAAAAACGCTTTTTTGTACATTCGATATTTTGCTCGAAATATGTCGCTTGAAAAACAACAATCTTTTATCACTCACACTAATGTGTAGAGAAGCATCTAATATGTTGATAACCGACTTTAGAAATACATAGATAGGAGGTTCTAAATATGGGTTCAGTCAAGTTTCCGACTGCGCAAAGTCAATAAATCCTTCCTGGACCAAGGTATTTGTTTCTATAATAAAATTCCGCAAATATTTTAACACTTCCAATTCATAATATCGAATCATTTGTGAAAAAAATAAGACATATAATTGACCATCACTCAAAATCAAAATAAACTTTATTCAAGCAGGTTTTTACAAGCACTTTTGAATCGTCATTTAACAATTAAGTGAACCTACCTACCTAGCTAGGGTTATTGGTCATTCTCACCTGTATCATCCGCATAAAATCGCGAAATAAGAAAACCCATCAAAAACATAAATGTAAAATGAGAGCCAAGTTCAGTATTATGAAATATACCTTGGTTGTTGACTTCAACGACAAAAGAAGTGAGATCAAAATTGGTGCCAAGTTCCATTATCCTTCCTGAAATTCATTTAATACTAAATAAAATAACATTTCTCCTTATAACTAAGAATAATGTATTGTAGACTAAGATCTGAATTGTTTTTTGACAGATATACTATAGGGTTTTCATGGCTGACACCGGCTCCAAATATAACAATAACTATAACTACGTTATATAATCGTAAATCGACTTTTAAGTAGTCTCATAATTTTCATTTCATTTTACCTAAGAGGATTCTATGCAATTTTTATTACTTTTTAATGCATTTTTATTTGTTTTAAAATAGTGTTTTGTTTGAAGACGGTTTTTCTTTTTGTTAAAATTTTATTTATATATATGTACCTTGTGGCTGTAGTTACAAAGACTAATTTACACCTAACCAGAACTCAATAACCCTTATTGCTTTTTGGCGGTAGATTGTGTGATAAGGGGTACTACTACTACCAAGGTGGGTAACAATATAACATCGTACTACCAACTAATGACATTAAATTAAATTTATAAAATGACGATTCAAAAGAGCTTGCTTATTGAGTCTTGAATAAAGTTAATGTGTTTATGGGTTGGCGGACGAGATTATGGGCCACCTGATGGTAAGTGGTCAGCATCACCCATAGACAACGACGCTGTAAGAAATATTAACTATTCCTTACATTGTCAATGTGCCACCAGCCTTGGGAACTGAAATTTTATGTCCCTTGTGCCTGTAGTTACACTGGCTCACTCACCCTTCAAACCGGAACGCAACAATACTGAGTACTGTTATTTGGCGGTAGAATAACTGATAAGTGGCAGGTACCTACCCAGACAGGCTTGCTTAAAACCAAGTATTATTATTCAGATCACTAAATCGTACGTACATTTGCAATTTGATAAATATGTTATGTAGATTTGGTTTTCGTGTGTGTGTGTGTGTGTGTGTGTGTGGGAATCGTTCATTCAATAAATTAACAGAAATTATTTTGAGCTCAGTGAAGGGTTCTCGTCGAGCGTTGGAGTGTGTCAAACGTTCGCTAGAGCCCACACTCTGTATTCCTAATGGCTCAAGGGCAAATGATAAAAATATTTTAACGAGCAACTATTAGCTTCCTACTAATTCTACTATTTTCTATGTCTGCGCACGGGTGCAATACTCTTATAAATATACTAGACAGTTTGTTTATTTACGACATCACATTAGAAAATTCTAAAATTATTAGTTTAGTAAAGTAAAGTAAATTAAAGTAACAGCCTGTACATACGGTTGTGTTGTTGTTTTTATTTATTTATAATGCAAAACTGTATGCATATCACTATAGGACGTTATCCCAATTAGATATTACAGCACGTTAAACAAATATATTTAAAATATGACTATCCATAACGACAACTACAGTAAATGTCCCACTGCTGAGATAAGGCCTCCTCTTCCATTAAGGAGAGTGTATGGAACATATTCCACCACGCTGTTCCAATGCGGGTTGGTGGAATGCACATGTGGCAGAATTTCGATGAAATTAGACACATGCAGGTTTCCTCACGATGTTTTCCTTTACCACCGAGCACGAGATGAATTATAATCACGAATTAAGCACATATATATAGTGGTGCTTATCTGGGTTTGAACCCGCAATCATCGGTTAAGATGCACGCGTTCTAACCACTGGGCCATCTCAGCTCTTGAGATATAAAAATATATTCAATTTAAAAATTAAAAAAAAGAAAAGAATGACCACCATCAGCTGGTTCATATGCTCGTCCACTACCCTATGCCATAAAATAAAAAAATATATATACGTACTACAGTTTAAACGTTTTATGTAGAGCTCGATTTTATCCGTGTGAAGCCGGGGCGAGTGTCTAGCGATTTGCAAGTTGAAGTGTTCGGTGTCGCTGGAAGTCGTGTCGACACTTCTGAAGTGTCCAGTGTCGAGAGTATCTGCTGGTAGTGTGTTAGAGCTAAATTTAATAAAATAACACTGTAGCTTATTACTTTAAAACAAAGAAAGTTCTTTAAAAATATTTTCATATCGAAGTGACTCCTTGAGATCGAAGGCGTTTGAACTTCTTGAAATATAATCAATAGATAATATTCTCAAGAGACGAGATGGCTCATTGGTTAGAACGGGTTAGTGTTAGCCGGTAATTGATAGTTCAAATCCAGAAAAGCGCTACTGAATTTTCTTTTGTTTATAATTCATCTCGTGCTCGCGTAGGATAACATCTTGAGGCAACCGTTTTAAAACAACGTGGTCAAAAAAGCGTCTCTGAAGGAAAGATCTTAGACCAGCTGTGCAACATTTAGACTGTTACTCTTTACATGTTATATACTTAAGTTGGTGGTTAAACTTTGTGCAAACTAGTCTGGATAGGTACCCCTCATCAGATATTCTACCGCCAAACAACAAAACTTAATATCGTCGTATTCAGACTTGAAGGGTCAGTGAACCTGTCCATTTTCACTAGGAACATAAGATGTTAGTTATATACTATTATATGTTATTTATTAAAGAATTTAAAATTGAGAAAAAGACGACGAGCTTGAAGTCCAGAGAAAATCTGCTGATGTTAAGTAAAAATATAAATACAAAACGCCAAAATATATACTGTAACCTTGGGACTATAGATGTTGAAACTAAGAAAAATAAAAAAAGACGTATTAGTTCCAAAAGTTGGGGCACATCGACGATGAAACGAATAATTCATTATTACAGCGATAATATCTATGGATGTGGAGAACATTCGCCATAAGTCAAATGGCCAGTTTGTCTACCTATTCAAAAAAATAAAAAAACAAAGAACCAACAGCCAATACAGGAAGGTATCGTGCTGTTGTAGTTGCGATCTCAATAATGAGACGACCCCGACGGCAACAGAGAACTCAAAATAAAACACGTACGCGAATCCACGATTATTAACGTGGATCACGCTAGATTGTGCCGCGGTCGAGTGTCTGTGTGAGCGAGAACGCACGCTGATCGACGGCTGACAAAACACTACACAGTCCGTGGACATGAAACAACAACAACAGCCTGTAAATTTCCCACTGCTGGGCTAAGGCCTCTTCTCCCTTTGAGGAGAAAGTATGGAACATATTCTATCACGCTGTTCCAATGCTGTTTGGTGGCAGAATTTGCACAATGTTGTTGTTAAATGGCAGATGGCCCAGTGGTTAGAACGCGTGCATCTTAACCGATGATTGCGGGTTCAAACCCAGGCAAGCACCACTATATATATATGTGCTTAATTTGTGTTTATAATTCATCTCATGCTCGGCGGTGAAGGAAAACATCGTGAGGAAACCTGCATGTGTCTAATTTCATCGAAATTCTGCCACATGTGCATTCCACCAACCCGCATTGGAACAGCGTGGTGGAATATGTTCCAAACCCTCTCCTTAATGGCAGAGGAGGCCTTATCTCAGCAGTGGGAAATGTACAGGCTGTTACTTTACTTACTTACTCACATACGAGAAAGCGACCACGCAACGAATTGAAGCAAAGCGAACTTCATTAATCTATAATATTCATAATGCATTTAAAAAAAATAGCATTTAAAAATTAAATTAATATTCAATAAAAGTTAAACGTTAAGTAAAATATTTTTGAATTATAAATAACGACACATTAATTTAGAAGTGTATCAGTATCAGCTTTGTCATACGTATTGAATTTAAAATGAAAAATACATACGACTTCATAGCGTAGCCTCTAGCTCTTGATCTATTGTAATACTTGGTTCAATAGCAAAACTTATGGTTCAGCTATTCATATTATGCACAATGTTGTTGTTAAATGCCAATGAGCCTTCTACAACTGGCTCCAAGTTAGGCGTGAACGCTCGTTTAAAGCTCTAATCGGTCTCAATACAATTCAACAACAACAAAAGCCTGTAAATTTCCCACTGCTGGGCTAAGGCCCCCTCTCTTTTTGAGGAGAGAGTTTGGAACATAATCCACCACGCTGTTCCAATGCGGGTTGGTGGCTTATTTATGAAATATACATATGAGACACACGAGATGATTTATAAACACAAATTAAGCACATATATACATATAGTGGTGCTTACCTGGGTTTAAACCCGCAATCATCGGTTAAGATGCACGCGTTCTAACCACTGGGTCATATCGGCTCAATACAGTGGATTATTTAAATTGAGTAGAAAAATACATTTGATAGATAGTTTAGCTTATATTCACATTGTGAGTTAATTCATTTGTTATGTAAATATGTTTTTATTCCAAATCGCTATCAGTAGCGCCACACACAAACCACCCTAGCGTGCTTCTCGCCACTGGAAATAGATTTTTATTAAAAATAAGTCACCGTGCTTACTGAACCTGAACCGACTCGAATTATTTTCCGAGTTGTTTCATAACAAACGTAATAAAATGTATGTTTATAAAATAAATCGATAATTCTTATTATTAATTATATTTTTGGGTAAAGACGCTGAGTAAACAAAAGCTGTGTATACTAACATAGTTGAAAATCTAGTTATTTAAAAAGAGAAACTACGCGAGTTTTAGCTTCAAAAAAGTAATTGAGTGGAAATTGATAACTATAAATATAATATAATTGACATTGACATTCGAAGCCGAGATGGCCCAGTGGTTCAAACTAAGGCAAGCACCGCTACATATATATATGCTTAATTTGTGTTTATAATTCAACTCGTGCTCGGCGGTGAAGGAAAACATCGTAAACCTGCATGTGTCTAATTTCATTAAAATTCTGCCACATGTGCTTTCCACCAACCCACATTGGAACAGCGTGGTGGAATATGTTCCAAGCCCTCTCCTTAATGGGAGAGAAGCCCATTAGCCTATCAGTGGGAAATTCACAGGCTGTTACTATACATTTGATTTGTTTTGTAAAAGTTTAAGTAACTTTTAGAGCATTGTTGTCGACTGTACATAAGAAATCTTATTGCATGAAATCAAAATAATAATTTATTATAACTAAGCAAACTCGTACAAGTTAAGCAATATAACACGTTAAAATTAAATTTATCGTAACCAACAGAATATACATTCCACACAGAAGAGCCGAAGTGGCTTTACTTGCTGGTAGGGCTTTATAATCCTATTTGGGAAAGTACCATCTAATCAGAGATTCTATTAGCAAACAGTGTGAGTAAACCAGTGTACATATTTGCACAAGGATGATCCTTTTGCAAATAGTCGTAGTACATCGTAGTTTTCAAGATTGGCGGTGTATTCCTGACAGGAGGAATGATTAATACATGATCCACAACGGCGCGATTTTTAAGACATTTTCTACCTCGCACCACCTCTATGTGGAACCAGCTTTTGTCGGCGATTTTTCGAACCGATAATATTTGGGAACCTTCAAAAAAAGAAACCTCCCTTAAAGGCCGGCAACGCACTTGCAAGCCCCCCGGTGTTGCAGATGTCCATGGGCGGTGGTAACCGCTTTACATCAGGTGAGCCGGCTGCTCGTTTGCCCCCTATAACATAAAAAAATACTTCTTAAAGTACTAAAGTTTAAGGCTGATATGACTATAAGCCATCGGGTAGGCCCTTTGCGAATCCGCCTTTTTTTTCTCGCTGGAAAAACGCATTACGCGCTTCCCCCACGTGATGGAAAGTGGGGGGGTGTGTGGGACTCCCCGGAGCCCTGGACGCCGAGTGCGCCCAAGTACGCCGGGTTTACCCACTAAAAAACCAGCGGTACCCTCTCCGTCTTTCGATGGACGCCACGGGATCGCTTACGCATGCTACCGTGACGCCCTGACGGTCGGCTCGCCTATGCGGGCCTCTTACACCTAGGGGTGATTCACGGGGTACTGGGACCCCCCTAGTCCCTGCGGCGTCTATTGAGGCGGTGGGAGAAGGTGCGCGTTGCGCCTTTTCCTCCTCCCCGGTCGTCTTCTGCGGAGCGAGTCAGCGGCGGCACTCTCTTCCCGCTCCCGCTCCGCGGCTTCCTTCTGCGACATGACACTTTCGCAGAAGGAGCGCATCTCTGACCAGCACATCTCGCTACCGAGCATGGCGTTGATGATGCTCGGCAGCGAAATTTGGCCCGATTGCGGCCCGATTTTTAGTGGCGAGGGCGTCTCTCCAGATCGGGGCACCGTACAGCGCCATCGACCTCACTACGCCGGAATAGAGATGCCGGCATAGTGAACCCGGCCTCCCCACATTCGGAAGGAGGCAACCAAGAGCGGCGGCGGCGTTGATGAGCCTCGGGCCGAGATGGATAAAATTTTGCGAATCCGCCTACCTATGACATAAAAAAAGTAAGTTAAACATGTATAAAAAGCAACAATAGCACAATAGTTTACGGGCCACCTAGCGATAAAGAAAATCGCCGAATCAATCTTGACTCCTTGGGACATTGTCCTCAATTGTAACACAAGCTGGAGGGGTTAAAAGGATTACATATTATTACAGGGAATTGCTACTATTCTTTTTTTTTATAAGAATGGTAGGCCTTTTTATTACGTATAAAATACATTAAGTACAAATTATACTTAATTATAAATATAATTTATCATTTAAAAATTACAATTTGATGATCAAGTTGTTGTTTTTAATATGTTATCAAAAATAATATCTGCTACGGTGTCGCTACAGCACTGTCTACGCCGTAGCACGTAATATAATAGTCTAAATAGCTTGGCGCATTCCAAAAACTCGGGTTACAAAATTAAAATACAAGCATATAATATTCAAGTAGTGTATTACAAATACTTTTGATTGTATCTTTTGAAATATAAAATTAAATCTGAAACTTCAATACATATTTTATGTAATTTAAATTGTTAAAACCGTCAAGAAACTCGATAATTACTATTTTCATGTTTTAACTCAGTATTGCTTATTATATTAATCTATAATTTTTGATAACTTACACAATTGCAGCACGTAGTGTATTATATATGCCGAAGCGTCAAAAAGTTTAATTAGTATTTATGTATATTTTATCGTACGTACTGTCGACGTGAGTGACGTAGAGCATATGACAACGAAATAAGTAATATTTTAGGGAATATCGGTAGAAAGAGTTAATGAATGTGAAGAACTAGTCTTTTATTTTGAATATCATCATTTCTGGTAACGGGCTGATACCTGACTCCTCGTTATATACATCTTAGAATTATTGTATTAACATCAATACATAACATATATATGTATAAATGTATTAAAAGTTTTTCTTTTATATAATTCGATTGGATTAAGTTCCCCCAATTTCCTCCCGAGGCCCGAATATAGGGGAACTAGTCAACTTAGATTGAACCAAGTTTAAGATAAAACCTTGGCCGAGTTTTGTAACTTAAATAATCTCGTCGCCCTCGATCGCGTCTGGGGCAACAATAGAATATCATAGCGTACAAATAAATTAATACTTTCAATACAAACTGTACGAAAGCTCGAGGATTAACCCACGCTTAGGTAATTGTTATAAAATAAAATAAAATATAACAGGTGTTTAGGGACGATGTTTCTTTGTCTATTTATTATGTTAATACATAGGCTTAAAAAAGCACTTTTAAATCATTCAAATCATCACTAATGTCGAGCCCGCAACTTTGAGCATTTTTAAATGTTGAAAGTACTGAGTTTCTTGACGGTTCTTCTCGGTAAAATTTACATTTCCAACCGGTGGTAGCTTCGCTTAATATATGTAGTTATTACATGACGATTCCAAAGTGCTTGTAAAAGCATATTTAAAAACAGTATATATGTCACCATCATTAAGTGGCACATTTTTCCCTCCACTTGCCCATTTTTGACGAGCTCTGTATTCGAGTAGTGTGACCGCCTGTTTTAATGGGTACGCCATTCTGAGGTCCCAAGTTCGATTCTACATATATATTCTTTTCTATTTTGTCTTGGGATTTTACGTCTGATTTTCCACAACACAAGTGTTTTAGCTACTTACCTTGGAATCAAAGTAATGTATGTGATGTTGTCCAATATTTATTTATTTCATGAAATATATTACCAATACCTACCTCCAATAGCTTGAAAACTAAGTAACTACGTCCACTGTGCCTGTAGTCCCACTGGCTTATAACTTATATATTTCAATAGTGCCTTCAAGGTATAAACTTATTTGTGTAGTTCAAAGCGGATGTCCGGTGGACGCAATAACGGTGAGCATCCGGCTTAGAATCTGATAACAGGAATATTTATTGATGTCCGCCATCTTGTTTGCTTGTCTGCGAACTAGATTTGGAAATTTATTGAATTTCGTACTTTGCAAATAGATGTACGAAATTACGATTGGCTAATTATGTTGTTATCAGCCGTAGGGCTTTAGAAACCAAATTAAATAACACTAATTTGAGACATTACAAAACCAAATAATTGTCGACGGTTCTCATGGGTACGCCACTCTCTAGGTTCGATTCCCGGCTGAGTCGATATAGATTATCATTAGTTTTCAATGTTGTCTTGGGTCTGGGTGTTTGTGGTATCGTTACTTCTGATTTTCCATAACACAAGTGCTTTAGCTACTTACATTGGAATCAGAGTAATGTGTGATATTGTCTCATATTTATTTATTTAATTTTTAGTTCATATACTAAATGATTAATAATAATTTATAATTAACGAGTATTGCACGGCTTCGCTCGTGTTTTAGAGTGTTGGCTGTCATGTATGAGGCGAAAAAGTAAGCCTATGTCCTCTCTTAGAGCTCAAGTTTGCTTCATACAAAATTTGCATCCAATTCGGTTCAGTGCTTTGGTCCTGAAAGAGCGACAGACAGACAGAGTTACTGTCACATTTAAGTATTAATATAGATTGAACATAAAAAAAGTAAAGTAACAGCCTGTAAATTTCCCACTGCTGGAATAAGGCCTCCTCTTCCATTAAGGAGTTTTTGGAACATATGCCACTACGCTGTATCAATGCGGGTTGGTGGATTACACATGTGGCAGAATTTCGATTTAATTAGACAAATTCAAGTTTCCTCAAGATGTTTTCCTTCGCCGCCGAGCACGATATGAATTATAAACACAAATTAAGCACATATACATAGTGGTGCTTGCCTGAGTTTGAACCCGCAATCATCGGCTTAGATGCACACGTTCTAATCACTGGGCCATCTCAGCTCTTGAACATAAGAGTACTTAATTTTGTTTTCGATTAAATAAAACGTAACAAAATCGTCGGATAGATTTAATTATTGTATAGAAATCGACTTATCGGTATGAGAGCTGCTAGCGAGTTTATAAATATCGCTCTCATCCAGCCGGCGAATGCGGACTTTATCGCATTACGCGAGTATCCGCTGCAGGATATTCCCTGAAATGAAACTTCAGTCGTGCGAGGACTTTATACAGATCCGTCTAACTAGCACGAAACACTTTCTTTTCGTCATCGTTGTCCACTACTGACAATGATATTCTAATAAACAGATATGTTATATCCATACGAAACAACAGAAAAAAGTGTGCCACGCCGGGGACCGTTTGTTTTAGTTTATTTTTACATTTCGTTAAAAGTAATAAATTTTTATAAATAAAAAAAAAACCGCCTTCAAAAATGAACTAAAAAGAAAAAAATAATCAGTTACATCCATATCCAATTTACGATTTTTTAATCACCTCTCAAAGTCGGTGCCAAAATTGCTAATATAGGTACATAATACATACATACAAACCTAAATCTATTTATTGTAAAGATGACATCATTAGACAAACCTTACTATCGATACAAATTAAATGATTTCAATATAGGAATTTATTTACTTTGTTGGCACCGACTTCAAAAGGTGATTAAAAAATCGTAAATTGGATATGGATGTAACTGATTATTTTTTCTTTTTAGTTCATTTTTGAAGGCGGTTTTTTTTTATTTATAAAAAATTATTTACTGCTTTTCAGTGTTGTTTTGTTATTTATAATTACAATTGATATTGTTTGTCATTCATTTTATTATACTCAGTACATTTCGGCTTTCGACTCTAAACATAACTCAACGCCTTTTCAATACGATGTGGACTGCAACTCAAATTAAGCGTTACCTAAGTTACAATGTTAGCTAAGTTACAATGTTAGCCTAATGTTAACTGCTCAACGCCAATTAGACAATACCATTTTTCCCGATGCAATACCGTTAATCATTGAGGAGTTCTCCTGGTAGTCCACCAACAGCTAGACTTCATCATAGGCATGTTTACTAACATCAATTGCTTGACGACTATCTTAAAGAAATAGAACTAAACCCGTAAAATAGTTACTTACTAATAGGTTTTGATTACCAGTTGTGGTCTTCATCAACAGTTCTACTTCATCAAATGTCACTTTTCGTGAGCATATGACCAAGGCACTTTGAATAAAACCGAAATCACTATAGGTGTGCCTATAAAATTTGAGGAGTTCCCTCGATTTCTCCAGGATCTCATCATCAGATCCTGATCTCCTGACAATGGGACCACCTGTAAAACATGCCCTTTCAAACAAAAAAAGAATTGTCAAAATCGGCCCAGCCATCTTCGAGTAATTCGGTAACATACATAAAAAATAAAAAAAAAATAAAAAAAAAGGCCCCGACGAATTGAGAACCTCCTCCTTTTTTTGAAGTCGGTTAAAAATGATAGCTTGATAAAAATAATAAGTAAAAGAGATAACTAAATGTTTTAATTACGCAAAATGTATTACTACGTAATTATGATGTATTATAACGTATTACTACGTAAAACGACTAAAGGCAAACGTCCCAATTAGGACGTTTTCTAGTCTGGCGTCGCGCATAAAGCGATGCGCGTTAATAACATATCTGTTTACTACAACATCACTGACTACTGAGCATAGTCTTATTTTTAAGATACTCCCGACATTTTACTTCGTAACTTATTGTACACCACACAGAGAAATTAAATAAATATAGCATAGATCTGGCCTTAATAAAACAGACGTAAAATTTGGGTGACCTTATGATATGGCGATCTCTTCCAGAACCAACAAAATTTCGACCTCTTCCGCTGGCAAAAAGCTTGGATGTATATGCCCCACAAATTAGGGAAGAGATTAATGTGTAACTCACTCGCCTAGAACGTCAAAGATTACGAGAATACTAACTAAAAACAGCGACCCTTACTCCATCTCTTCAGGATCATAACGCCCTATTAGCCACTTGATTTTGGTTCCTTTTTCAAATTTACTGATACATAGATTCCACTCTAGAGGATGCTCTCCTAGCATTAATCTCCATTCAGTTCAGTCCACTATGACTCCAGTCTGCCACTATTGTGTATATATTGGTTGTTCTTTTCTCATGACATCTTTTCTCATTTCAAATTACTAGCGACTTTGAATTTGTGGCTTAGTCCTTGAGTCCTTTTATTCCTTCAAACATTAATGCCTTTTGTTCTTTTGTCTGTAACTAAACTTTAAGATTGACTTACAATAATTGTTTAATATACACAAATTAATATCAAGGACATATCAAATACGCCGAGATAGCCCAGTGGTTCAATTCAATTCAATTTCCACGTACTTATGATGTGATTCTAATTCAACTAATGTTTGACACTGAAGAGAAACATCGAGAGGAATTCTGCCACATGGGTTAAAAACTCGCAATGGAACAGCGCAGTATTTATTTCAAATCTATACTAATATAATATTATAAATGTGAAAGTAACTGTGTCCGTCTGACGTTCTTTCACGACCAAACCACTGAATCGAATTTGATGAAATTTGGTATGAAGCAAATTCGAACTTTAATAAAGGAAATAGGGTACCTTTTTTAGCTAGCACGTGACAAATAACCATCTAAAAGTGAGCGAAGTCGCGGGGCACTACTAGTCAACAAATAAATGTTCAGCATTGTAATAATCAATGGTAGAATCAGCTATGATATAATATCACTTGTTAGTAGGGCTTTGTGCAAGCCCACCTGGGTAGGTACCACCTACTCATCAGATATTCTACCGCTAAACAACAGTACTCAGTATTGGCATCATAAGATTTAAATATTTAAATAGAGTAATCTCTATAACTTGCTTAACGCCTCGCCTCGTCAATTATCTTTTATCTATTTAGTGGGATCTTCTATTGCTGAGTCATGCTGTAATCTCTCTCTGGATATTGATTTACTTCTAAGTAATACATTAATACGAGATAACGCCAGTGCCGTAAATAATCTTTTCTGCGCTCTGTGCGAGCTTCTATAACTGTGCCCTATTTAAGCAGACCCATTGCTGTATACTGTGTCACTCACTAAAACTTAACCGCAGGTTCACTACTACAAATGCGTTGCCCATTAACGATAAACACTAAACACAAATACGCTCGTGCGCTGCCAAAAAAAATGAGCGTGATGTATGTTTTTAGCGATACTAGCATGTAAGCACGTTTGTATTGGAATCGAGTACTAGGGGCTCAGCGGAATCTCAACAAGAGCAAAACGAAAAAACAATAGTCCTGCCCAGTCTGTCTATTCTTGCGCCCCCGAGAGTCTACGCCCTGTGCCTGGGCACCGGTGACACCGCCCTAATTACCACCATTGATAGCGGTACTATATTTTGATCTTATAATACTGTCATATATACCTATGTAGATATTATCACCCATGCACATTGTCGCTGTAAAATCAGAAAATCAAAATATTCTTTGTTCAAATAGGCTTAAAAAAGCACTTTTAAATCGTCATTTTACAGTGTTGGTTTAAATGTAAAACTACTACCGGTTTGGAGAGTAGATTCTGGTTTTTAGGACCATTATGAAACACATTTTTTTTCGCCATTTTACTCACATCGGTAGTAGGGTTTTGTGCAAGCCCGTCTGAGTTACCAATCACCAGATATTCTACCGCCAAACAAAAATATTCAGTATTGTTGTATATATGGGTGAGTGAGCCAGAGTAACTACAGGCACAAGGGACGTAACATCTTAGTCCCCAAGGTTAGTGGCGCATTGGCTATGTAAGGAATACTTAATATTACTTACAGCGCCATTATTTATAGGTAGTGGTGACCATTTACCATCCTGTGGTCCATTTGCTCGTCTCCCAACTTATAGCATAAAAAAGAAATTTTAGAAAGCCGGCATCGAATAATTAAATTTTCATTCATCTTGTATAGAGATGAATAAATACTAAGAAAAAATCCGTGACTAATGTTTTTATTTTTCAAAACGCAAAACTCAAATTGCTTTATTCAATATAGAAGTATTACACTTTCTTGTTGATGGTCAATTGAAACACTACCACCGGTTCGGAAAAGAAAATACCCTGACCTGAGAAGAACCGGCGAAAGAAACTCTGCGGGTTTGAACCCAGAGCCTCGTAAACTCGTAAGATACCTTATATCAAACCACTAGACCAAACGAGGCAGTCGCGTCAGTAAGTACATACAGCGCTATATACAAACATTTGATCCTTCTGTCGTTGGATGTAGGTTCAACGTGTATTTTCGTTTAGGGACAAAAGGGTCCTTGTCCATTTTTAATAAAGGCAACCCCTGAGGGCGACCTCGCTTGGAGTCCTTTAAAATACAAAAATAGCTCGAAAAATGTTTATTTATTAAAAAAGTTAAAAGCTTTACGTTTCTTTAATGACTTAATGTTTATTTTATTACATAGAAGCTGTGCCCGCGACCTAGTACGCGTTTGAATTTAACAAAAAAAAATTAGTAGTAGTAGCCTAAGTTACTCTTTATTATATCAGTTATCTGCCAGTGAAAGTCCCGTCAAAATCAGTCCAGCTGATCCAGAGATTAGTCGGAACAAACAGCCAGACAAAAATTGTAAAAAATGTTATTTTGGTATATGTGATATGTATAGATACATATGCATTAAGTAAAAAAGGGCTATATTAATGTTTAAAACAGACCAATTTTATTATATGTATAAAATACGATATTGTTCATTATCCATCAACGCGCTGGAGCATTTACCCAGCTCTCCCAACAGTGGGATATTAACAGGAAAACTATTAACTTTTTCTAAATCGACTCTGTTGGGAATCGAACCCGAGACCTCAGAGTGGCGTACCCATATCGGTGTACACACTACTCGAAAGAGGTCGTTAACATCTGTTTTCTTTGTTATTATTATTATTTACTATATTTTACTATATTCAATATTATTTTAACTTGTTCTATAATAACTAAATAAGTTCAGTCAGCGTTTGTCCCCGTGCCTAAGCTAGCTTTTCAATAAATACCTTTGAGTTTCATATTACAAGTAAGTACAGGATACCGCGTTGCACAAGCGAAGGTAATGTTTTTATTTTGTTTGAAACTGGATAACCCCTGAGCGAGCCACGTCACAGCACACGCTGAAATGTAATCAAATTGAAATTCATTTTTTTATTCGAGTCTTGCTTGCTATTTTAAGTCACTACATATTATATAACTAAGTGCCCCGGTCGCGTCTGTCTGTTCGCAATAAACACCAAAAATATTGAACGTATTTTCATAAGGTTTTCACCAAAAGATAGTGTGGTTCATAAGGTTTAGGTATAAAATTTATTCAGGTTTTTGTGTAAATATTTTTAAATGGAATTATAATTGTTAAAATATAATAAACAACCTTACGTACCACCCGTTCGAAGCCGGGCTAGGCCGCTAGTTTTATTAATTAAATTAAAGTTACAACTGGCTAGAAATGTAGGTTCTACTGATATTACTTTAAGCTACCTTCAACAAAGACGAACGTTATCAGTTTAGATAATATATTTGTATGTCCGTCATAAACCAAAACCTTCCTTATGAATCCTTCTGTATATTAGTGAAAACCCCATGAAAATCCTGAAATGAGCTGAGATGGCCCAGTGTTTAGAACGCGTGCATCTTAACCGATGATTTCAGAATCAAACCCAGGCGAGGTCCACTATATATGGATGCTTAATTTCTGTTTATAATTCATCTCGTACAAAACATCGTGAGGAAACCTGCATGTGTCTAATTTCATCGAAATTATGCCACAGGTGCGTTCCACCAACCCGCATTGGAACAGCGTGGTGGAATATGTTTCAAACCCCCTTAATGGAAGAGGAGACCTTAGCGCAGCGGTGGGAAATTTACAGGCTGATACTTTACTTTTTTTACTTTACCATGAAAATTTGTTCAGTAGTTTTGAATTCGCGAACATACAGACAAACAGAAGCGGTACTTTGTTTTATTATATGCAGTTATAACTTTACATGTAATTTTGCAAACTATCTTAAGTTGAAATTAAAATGTGTAAAGTGTATCACTTCATTCGATTAATTTCTAACACTTGTGTTTGTTTAAAAACCTCTTTGTCTCCAACCCTTCTTACAAAAACGCTTCACACTATTACCCCTAAAAGCCAAGCATGAAAAATATTCTCTCAAGAATTCGGAAAGACATCACAAAGCTTTCTCGGTAAAGAAACTTTGAAAGCGTCATCAAAGCTTTTTTGTCAGAAAAAGTTGCGGTTTATTTGTGGTGGGAAAATATACATCTCATTAGTCGTTTCTAAGTAATTACATGTGCTTTGAACAAGTTGAGCCATCGACTTTGCTTGCGTTGACCTTGCATATGGAGGGATACGTTTTCTTCGAAGACTCGTTTGTTGAAAAATTAGTAGCAAATATCGTACAACGATAACGTAAACGAATCAAATCAAAACAAATCATAATAAATTTTATTCATGTAGGCTTTTACAAGCACTTTTGAATCGTCATTTTACAATTAAGTGAAGCTACCACCGGTTCGGAAAATAAATTCTACTGAGAAGAACCGGTAAGAAACTCAGTAGTTACACTTTTTTAACATTTAAAAAATACAAAGTCATGTTAGTTAAATACAATTATTTAAATTAATATATCTTGCTTAATTCGTGTAGGCTTTTACAAGCACTTTTGAATCGTCATTATACAGGAGTATCTTAAAGCATCGGTTTGGAATGTAGAGTCTACTAAACTCAGTAGTTACTCTTTTTCAATATTAGTATTACATTATGATAGTTAAACACAATTATAAATAATACATCCTGTCTGAAAGTATTAGCACGCTATTTTTTTATCTACATAACCTCGTGTTGAATAAATATGCCTTATTTATATGTTTTTGTAACAAACGACTTGAATTTATAAATCAACTAAGTTATCTTCCTGTTTGTAAGAAAAGTCTTTTCCAGAGTTCAAAGTTGAGTTAATTATTCATTTTAACGTCACACTTAGTCGGTACATCAAGTTATGAATTAACTCCATCGCCTTGATAAATAAGAGAGATTAGATAAGATTCTAACTCCTTATAAGGTATCTCAAATATACACGTCCGTTGTCTACAGATTGTAAAATAATAATTGCGCTCTCTTTGATATATAAGAAGGCCGCCATTTTGTTTTCTTAGATTGCAAACTCTTAAAACCGGCCAAGAGCGTGTCGGACACGCACATGAAAGGGTTCCGTAGCCATAAGATGGAACGGATGGATGGGTGCTTTCTTTCCGAACCGGTGGTAGCGTTTCAATTGACCATCAATAAGAAAGTGTAATGCTTCTATATTGAATAAAGTTATTTGAGTTTGAGTTTGAACTTAGCAATTTTTATTTGTACCGATGGAAATTTAGCAATCTCTATTTCTACCCTGGTCCACTTCTGTATGTAGGTATGTAAGATTCCTACTTATTTTCATAGTTTGTAGGTAGTTATTTCCATACATTACCATTTAGTTAGGGCAACTGCACGTCATAAGTTGGTCGAGTTGTATAAAAATAACTATGTATGTTACAGAGTCCGCTATAGTATTCGTTGAAAGCACATACTTGGAGGTATACAGTACATTTTTTTCAGAATTATTGTAATAGTATTTCAAAAGTTAAGGGACGCTCTAATTTTAACTCCTAGTAGACTAAAAAGGATCTTTCAAACATACTCGTCCGTTTTCGAAGTATAATAAAATACTTATTTAATTAAGGTTATTTCAGTAGACATAGTAAATGATTATGAGTTTGAAATATAAATTAGAAAAATATATTTTAAAACATAATATTAAGGATATTAATCTTACAAAAAAAATCTTAAATATGAATATAATCTCTAATATAAAATCCGCGTGGAACGGTGGCAAGAATGCTAGCAGCATTTCCCCGTTGAATCGCAATTCCGATCCTCTGGGAAAACACCAGCACTCCTGACTTTTTCCACGTTCGAAATCCGTACATAGTATAAAACAAACACGCTTTCTCTGTCCCTATATCCTTATCTCTACTTAAATCTTTAAAATTACGCAACGGATTTTGATGCAGTTTTTTTTAATAGATAGAGTGATTCGAGAGGAAGGTTTTTGTATAATATACATGGACAGTATATACAAAAAACACTAATAATTTTGGAAATGGAATTCTGTGATATATTTAATATCACTATTGCACTTATGCGAAGCCGAGGCAGATCGCTAGTTACGAATATAAATAAATATTCACCACATTTAAAACAGTTGCTGTCCGGGTTCGAACCCACTGTCATCGGTTAGCAAATATTATAACAGCTGGGCTACATCGGCTACATTACGGAACTCAAAGGTATACCTACCCCTCTTATGCCTTTTTAGATATGTATCTTTATTCGTTAGAGCAGAGGCAGGTGTCGTAAACGTTTGGAGCACATTTAAATCAGAAACTTAGTGGAAACGGTTCTGTTTAGTGATGGCTAATATTACATCGATATCGATAAAAAAATATTATTAGATATAAATCATTATATTTCATTATTAATCTAAATTAAAATTTTCTTACTGGTTTTCAAAGCCTCCGGGTGTGGAAATCAAATACTACGCTATAATATGAATTCAATAATGAGTTTATTAAAAATTTAAAAAGCTTTGATGGCCCTCGGGAGAAGGATATCTAGCAGTGACTTATTTTTTACTAATATAAGAAACGCTATCGGCGTATTCATAAAATATCTATATGTTACAGCCAAAGTAATAAATCTGGATATTATGTATAATGGCTAGCCATTATGCATAATATCTACTCAGTTCGGTTAAAGTGATAATGGACACAAAATTAATCACATTAACTAGCTATTATATATAATATCTTCGATGACTTGGATAACGTAATAAAACACTTAGGTATGCGTTTAAAATTATAAAATTATATTTCAATTTGCCTTAACTAATCATAAAGATTATTTAAAAAATTCAAATAACATAAGATTGTAATTTAACGTCAATTAACATTTTTATAAAGTTATTTAACTTTAATTTATAAAGTAAATTTAAAGCTCACTCAGGCTATAAAACAAAAAAATAAAAACACAGGGATCAACACCCAATACAGACAAAAATAATAAAGTTTTTAAAACGAACTGACATTAATTAACCAGGTCATAATTATTATTTATTCTTACAAGTAAGGCTCTTGTGACATTTTTAGTTACACATGAGGTTTGACTTTTTACATTTACACCTATTTGAAATGCATTCTCTAGTACAGTTGCAATGCTGAAATCCTTGGCCGCCAAGATGTGACTCTTTTTTTGCACATTCCCTGATGGCAACTTCATGTTGAGGAACGGTATCTATTGTAAAAAACGTTTCTTTGCAGACAGTGAACTGATTCCTTGCATAAAGTTGAAGATGAAGAGAGGGAGGGGTAACAAGTCGACTAGACCGAATTTATTACTTTGACTAACTTTGACACGTTATTATGAATAATGTCCAGACAAAGTGATTAATTTATTACTTTGTCTAGTGAATTTGGCCATTATATATAATGACCAGTCATTATGTATAATAGCTATTTAATCACTATGACTGTAACATATACATAGGCAAGACTTTGTACAAGAACGGGGGTCTATTCTACTTACATTTGATTGTATTTTACTCCAAATTCGACTGTAAAAAAAGTAAAGTAACAGAATGTAAATTTCCCACTGTTTCGATAAGGCCGCCTCTTCCATTAAGGAGAGGGTTTGGAACATATTCCACCACACTGTTCCAATGCGGGTTAGTGGAATGCACATGTGGCAGAATTTCGATGAAATTAGACACACGCAGGTTTCCTCACGATGTTTTCCTTCACCGCCGAGCACGCGATGAATTATAAACACAAATTAAGCACATATATATAGTGGTGCTTGCCTGGGTTTGAACCCGCAATCATCTGTTAAGATGCACGCGTTCTAACCACTGGGCCATCTCAGCTCAAATTCGACTATACCTCATAGGACTTATGCTCAACTTAGTAAGACTCAGTAGTCTTACTAAGTTTTTTTATGATTTTTTTTATTATTAATGTGAGACAACATTACATACATTACTCTGATCCCAATGTAAGTAGCTGAAGCACTTGTGTTAAGGAAAAAGTAACGATACCACAAACACCAAAACCCAAGACAACATAGAAAACTAATGGACCTCGGAGTGGCGTACCCATGAAAACCGGTGTACACACCACACGACATCGACACAATATAGAGGATAATTCTACTAAAATTATATTACGATCCGTAAATAAATGGCTGCGTCTGTTCGGATCTACAAACGAACTCATCTATGGACTACCTACGGCGATTGCATTAACTGTCAAATTGTTATTAGAATTATTACCCCGTATTATTAATAACTAGCGAACTAGTTTGGGTAGATTTTTTTTATGGTATAAGATGGCGGACGAGCGTATGGGCCACCTGATGGTAAGTGGTCACCATCACCCATAGACAATGACGCTGTAAGAAATATTAACTATTCCTTACATCGTCAATGTGCCACCAACCTTGGGAACTAAGATGTTATGTCCCTTGTGCCTGTAGTTACACTGGCTCAATCACCCTTCAAACCGGAACACAACAATACAGCGTGGGTGGGACCTACCTAGGCGGGCTTGCGCAAAGCCCTACCACCAAGTATGTTAGTCACGTGTTAGGCAAAAACAGTAGCCTCTGAGGCCTATGACCATCCTCGCAGTTCCAGTTTGCTTCATAACAAATTTTATAATCGATTATCAAATTTGGTTCATTGATTCAGTGAAAGAGCGACAGACAGACAGGCAGACATAGTCACTTTCACGTTTTCACATTTATAACATTAGTTTTAGTATAGATAGATGGTATGGTATATATACTTGGTGGTAGGGCTTTGTGCAAGCCCGTCTGGGTAGTATATATACAAATATTATTATGTTTTAAATCTTACAAAAAACTATTTTTTTAATATTTCGATATATCGATATTATGATAAATGATTGTGACATCACTAGCGGTTTCTTTTTAAAGCCCCCGCGACATTTGTGATGCTCAGACGTAATGTGGAGCAGGCTTTATGGAAATTCCGCTATTTGATACTAAAATATTCATGGCGTTCTTATGTAGGACAGCCTTTATGATATTAACTACTTCGAATAACTGATAGTTTGACCATCTTTTATATAGTGAATAGTGGGTTCGATTCTCTTTCTTAAAATATAATATAATCAACATTTTTTTATAATCTATGAGATTTTTTAATGATTTACAATACATACAAAAATGTACCTTATTTGTATATATAAACACCAAATTTTATTTTTATTGGTGGTAGGACTTTGTGCAA
The DNA here is from genome assembly GCF_905220365.1 of Vanessa cardui. Taxonomy (NCBI): domain Eukaryota; kingdom Metazoa; phylum Arthropoda; class Insecta; order Lepidoptera; family Nymphalidae; genus Vanessa; species Vanessa cardui. Next base: position 7,976,436 of record NC_061150.1, on the reverse strand, counting down.
GCCCGCCTGGGTAGGTACCACTCACTCATCAGATATTCTACCGCTAAACAAAAGTACGCAGTATTCTTGTGTTCCGGTTTGAAGGGTGAGTGAGCCGGTGTAACTACAGGCACAAGGGACATACCATCTTAGTTCCCAAGGTTGGGGGCGCATTGCGCAGCCTAAATAAATCATCATCATCATCATCATCAACAGCCTTGTTTCGTCCACTGCTGGACTAAGGCCTCTCCAATAGCACGCCACTGTGATCGATCTCCGGCTACTCGCATCCAGCTCCTGCCAGCCGCCTTGCGTAAATCGTCACATTTAAAGACGGTAGACGGTCTACCCGTGACCACGAACACTGCAAAGTGCTTGAAACGTCGGGATGTTTAAAAATAATCAATATACGCGATTCATCCGTTATAATTAGTTTTATTTAAATGTGTAATAATCGCGAAAATTTAAGACAACATTATGTAAATCGTCACTCCACCGTGCCCGAGGATAAATAATTCGATTCTAAAAATGTTACATACATATCGTACTCATAACCTCCTTCTGTAGAAATCTGTTAAAAATTCATCAGATCAACAGTTAATACAGGAAAACAAATACATATGTAGTCAATAGGTATGTAAACTTGCTTCGAATTAATCATGTGTGATTCAATTCAACAATAAACAATAATTTAATTAATTTAATTAAAATTCGAAATTCCGTTCGATTAATTATAATTTACATATTATAACATTTTTCATTTCTTTGTTTACGGAATGTTTTGTACGAGTAGCGAAATTAACAATTAACATTACCAAATGTTTAAAATTTATTAAAAAATAACATAATATTTTTTGATAATTGTACAAACGGTCTGAGACGGAACAGTGGTTATAACGCTTGCATCTTACCGATGATTTCGGGTTTAAACCCAGGCAAGCACAACTACATATATGTGCTTAATTTGTGTTTATAATTCATCTCGTACAAAACATCAAACAATTTCATCGAAATTCTGCCACATTTGCATTCCACCAACCCGCATTGGAATAGCGTAGTGGAAAATGTTCCAAACCCTCTCCTTAATGGAAGAGGAGGCCTTAGCCCAGCAGTGGGCAATTTACCAGACTCTTACTTTACTTACTTTTTATTGTACAAACTCTGAGAAGGAAATAGTTTTGGGCATACTTTATTATCATTGGCATTATTGTGGCGCGCTCTTTGGAAGGCCTATGTTCAGGAGTGGCCTGATGATGATGATGAAAGAATTGGTTTTTCCTTAGTGGAAATAGTTATGACATCATCAAAACATATTATTACATTAAACTAGCTTGGCCCGCGCCCTTGTCCGAGATTGAATTTCACAAAAAAAAAATGTTATTGTAGCCTAAGTTACTCCCTATTATATAAGTTATCGGCCAGTGAAAATCCCGTCAAAATCAGTCCAGCTGTTCCAGAGATTTGAACAAACAGACAGACAGACCGACTAAATTGTAAAAAAATATTACAAACAAACACTCCAATTTTATTATATGTATAGATTACTTATGACGCAAATGGCATAGGAACGCATAGAGAACACAAAATTTTAATCTAATAAAATATATCTAGCATTAGTAAAAGGTCTTATTAATAATTGCATTTAACTAACATGACTTTGTATTTTTTAAATGTTACAAAGAGTAACTACTGAGTTTCTTGCCGGTTCTTCTCGGTAGAATCTACTTTCCGAATCGGGGGTAGCTTCACTTAATTGTAAAGTTACGATTCAAAAGTGCTTGTAAAAGTCTACTTGAATAAAGTTTATTTTGATTTGATTTGTCATCAATGATGTTGTAGTAAACAGATATGTTATTAACGCGCAAAAAGTGAAGACTAGAAAACGTCCTAATTGGGACGTTTGCCTTTAATTATTTTACGTAGTAATATGTTATAATACATCATAACTACGTAGTAATACGTTTTGCGTAATTAAAACATCTAGTTATCCCTTTTACTTATTGTTTTTATCAAGCTATCTTTTTACTTTTAACGAAATGTAAAAATAAACGGTCCCCGGCGCGGCACTTTTTTCTGCTTCGGCTTTTTTCTGTTGTTTAGTATGGGTATAACATATCCGTTTATTAGAATATCATTGATTTGTCATAATACATAAAATGTAAACAATAACTTAGATCCTCTCAACTTAAACAATTACAACTTAGATTAGTTCAAGTTATCACTCTGTCGACCCGAGAAGCACACGTTTTTTTTATCGAGAAAATATATGAAATGTTAATATTTAATATATATAAATGCCTGGTAGGAATTGTTGGCACATATTCGGCACATGTGTGCGCCAAACATTCCTCATTAGGCGCGGAACAAGTGTATCAAGATAAATCGACTCGTCATAAACTTTTCTCGAGGCGATACGGTAGCGTCAGCAAAACATTATGCAACCTTGATATAACTATAAATCGGAAGGGAACAAGTAAATATTCGTTATATCAAGTAATTCGTTGAATTGAGGTTTGTTATGTTGAGGTTAGGTTGGTCTGAAATTCGTTATAAAGAGGCTAAAAAAATTCACATCAATATTACGTACTCATCTTCTTATAACGAACAACTTCTACTAGTAAATGATAACAAAGTTTAATCAAATGTATGTATTTTCTATTTAGAACCGATTAGGTAGGTAACAAAAACTTTTTCTTACTTTAATAATCAAAATTAAATGGAGTAAAATCCGTAAAAGCGGCTACATATCTTGGAGGGAACTTTATATAAAGGTTTTGGATCGACAATATTGGTTAATTAGAGTTATTTATACCTTTTCTTGATAGTTGAAAATTCGTTATAAAGAGGTTGTTCGCAAAAAATTTTCGTAATGTAAAAGTATATTGGACTGTTATGGACAATTCAAGGGGATTATGGAGAATTTGTCAAATCGAGGAATTCGTTATATTGAGGTACGTTATATTAAGGTTGCACTGTATCGCGAAAAAATATATAGATCACTTCGTACATGTTTTAAATTTGGATCACAATTTTTATGAACGATTTGTATTTTTTACTAGCGGTCTATCCCGATTTCACATGGGTAAAAATAATTATTATTTTTAAGTTTTATTTTATTATATATCAAAGGGATTAGCGTTGCCAACGAAAACTTTCTGTGTGGCTTGCTTTTTCAGACATCTTCAACAATTGTCCTATTTCAATTATTACAAAAACCTTAATAAATTATACACTTAAAATCTCTTCGTGAATCCCCCTGTCTAGTAGTGAAAACCGCGTGAAAATCCGTTCAGTAGTTTTGGAGTTAATCGCGAACATACAGACAGATGCGGCCGGTTGTTTTATAATATGCAGGGATCTTAAAATACCATTACATATTCGTGCCCATACAAGCCTCCAATTCATTTTGTACAGAGAGCCCCCTTACATACAACATATATTTCCATTCTTCATCCATCGAAAGATCGATAGCACACCTTGAGAATGAAACGATCTTCTCCTGGCTATTTCATCTCATATTAAATTGTTTATATAATATAATATATGAGACGAACAAAAAAAAAACCCGCTAAGTTTCTTTCGCCGGTTCATCTCAGGTCCGGGTATTTTCTTTCCGAACCGGTGGTAGTGTTTCAATTGACCATCAATAAGAAAGTGTAAATATTGAATAAAGTTATTTGAGTTTGAGTTTTGAAGTCTGCACTAGCTCCCGCTCTGGCTCCGCAGCCTACTTCTTTTCTTCCGCGAGCGAGCATAGTGCTGATGAAGTCTCCACCAAAGAAATTGTAACTTGAATTCACAAAAAAGTATTGTAAAAATTACCGATTTATTTTGTTGACCGTACGCGGACTTCGTAACGAGTCTGAGCAATGTATAGGAATATATAAAAACATCAATACATATATATATATATATATTTATATGCTGTAAGTGTTCATTATCTATCATTGAAGTCACTAAAAAACTTACGTAAAGTTTCGAAACTTCAGTTCAAATAATGATATATTTGTTATTAATTATAACAGTTTCAACCGAATTCAGAAAGAGATAGCAATACGTTTGTAATTCTATATTTGACCACTGAAAACCGTCATTTCGCAATCGATATGATAAAGTAATTTGTTTGTAAAGTTTCGTACTATTAGGACGCGTAACTTTTCTTTATAATTTGACGTTTCGTTGCACGAAAGAGACGAAAGATTTGACGTAGTGAGCAAGAGTACCTATATATGTATATCTTATTCATTCACACGTATTGTAAGACAACTGATATGTCATAGCAGTTCGAAGGCATGAATTTTAACTATTGATTCTACCCTCAAATATAGACAAGCACAGCTCTGAGCTCCCGGGTTCGATTCTCGGCCGATGTACAAAAAAATATATATTTTTTTATGTTTTCTTTGTCTTTGGTCGGGGTGTTTGTTATCGTTACTTCTGATTTTCCATAACACAAGTGCTGTAGCTACTTACATGGGGATCAGAGTAATGTGTGTGATGTTGTCCAATATTTATTATTATTATTAATTAGTGTTTATAATTCACAATAAAATCTACTAGGATACATGCCTACCTACATTAGAGCAATTTGAAGGAGGATATAGGGGAAACCCTAGCCCAGCTGTGGGATATTTACAGACTGTTTGTTTCTTATGATTATTGATAATAATTAATATATTTTCTCTTGTTTCAGATGAAATATGTTGGAGGTGCTGGTGTTGTAGTGGCATTATGACGTCACTCTGATAGATGCCGGTCTAGATGAGTGTCATAAAAGTGAAAGTGTACATAGTGAAGTGTTTAGTTATTAATGATTCAAGTGAAGTGAAGTGAAATGCGAGACGGGTCTAAGCCTGGCCCGAGTGGAGGCTCGTCCGGGCATGTTTTTGATAAAGATAGTGAAGGTATGATCTTTGCATTCTCTTAACACCTTAGGAACTAAGATGTGAAGTACGTTATAACTGTCATTCGATTTAAACTTAAAACTCAAATTCATTCACTTTTACTCAATATAGAATTACATTACATTACACATTACACTTACTTATTGATATAGATATTGGTCAAATGAAACAATACCACCGGTTCGGAAAAGAAAACACCCGGTCTTGAAAAGAACCGGCGAAAGAAAATTTTACTCTTTTTTTTGTCAACATAGTTATACAAGTATTGAATATGAATAGAAACAGCCAGGACGCAGTTATCAATCATAAACTCACTAATTGTATAGTAACCTTTTTAATGTGGCAACAGAAGCATTTTAACATTTTACTTTCTAGGACACAATAATAAATTAAGCACATGAAAATAGAAAAAAAAGCGGTGCTAGTCTGGGTTTGAACCCGTAATCATCGGTTAAGACGCGTTCTAACCACTGGGCCTACTTCTAAATATCAGCTGACTATATAAAACATATTTCCCTAAATAAATGAATTAAAGCCGTTCATCGTAATCTGGCTTTAGAGGTTTGTTTTAATTAAAGCGGAGCTCGTCCGCGGCCATCCGTCGAGCCCACTCGACGTCGCTGTATAAATAATTTCTCTTTGACTATATTTATATTAAATACCAAAGTATACTTTGTACGAGTACTTTTGAATCATTTTACATTTAATTACATGTTTGTAATAAAACTACTAATCCAACATTAATTTATGTCTCTATATTAATCTTCCAATTGATACATATATTATTTATCCGCTTATTGTATGTAAAAGGCTATTTGACAATGCGAAAAATAAATATTAATTATTGTAATCAGTGTATATTATGAGTTTAAAAATGGTTATTTACTAACGAAAGTTGAAAATAACACTTAATTTATTCAAAAATTCATACATAAAAATGCTTTTTTTCAAACGTTTGTCACGTGACACAAAACGCTCCTGATTGGCCGGGCTTATGATGAAGTCACTTTCTTGTTAACCTTGCTGTTCTGCTATATGTACGACATACTAAAATGCAAGAAAGTGACGTCACTGACCCCACTGCAGTGCCACATTGTTCAAGTAGCGTTTTTAAATATGGAATTTTAAAATGATATTTTTCGGCAAATATGTACTAGAAATAAAAAAAAAATCAACTTTTACTAGGTTCCTTGACTTCTACTAAAGAACATAAAATGGATTTTAAAAACCAGTCATAGCCTATTATATCCTTTTATCGCCTATCCACGAATGTAGCTTTCTTCTGCCCTGCCTTTTGTTTTTCTCGTGGCAGGCAGTACCAGCTCGCCGCACCACGCCAGGAGAGGAAGTGACGGGAGTCCCACAGTACGGTGTCGATAGCCGAATCAATAATTATACTAATAAATGTTATTTCAATTAAAAACGTATTTAATAATTAAAACCGTACTAAATATTATAATTTTAATTAAAATTATATAAGTATATTTAAAAAAAATCATGACATGTTAAGCTTAAGATTCTGAATGGGAAGACTAGCGAAACACTTTTGAATACGACTGTACACGGAAGAATGATGTTAGGGCTCATGGGTTATCTAAAAGTGGTCACCAACGCCCGTAGACAATAGTCCTGTAAGAAATATTAACCATTTCTTATTTCGCCAATGGGCCACCAAGTTTAGGTACTAAGTTATTATGTCTCTTGTGCCGGTTACACTGGTTCACTCATCCTTCATAACGGAGCACAACAACATCTGATGAGTGGATGGTACCTATCCAGACGGACTACCACAAGCCCCTTCACCAAATATTGTATTTGTGTGTATTGGTGAACCCATAGCTGATCAATTAAATTCGTTGTCTGTTTTCCAAGAAAATTCAAATTTAATACACCGTTTGTCCAGTGGGCAGACAGTTGGACTTTCCGAAGTTATTTCTTACCTTCTTCTAGCACTGAACCATCCTAGACCAATCGATCAATCAAAATAAGAGTATACTTTTTCAAGTAGGCTTTTACAAGCACTTTTGCATCGTCATTTAACAACTATATTAAGTGAAGTTACGGTTCCGAAAGCAGATTCTACTGATACGAAACAATAAAATACTGAGTAGTTATTCTTTTTCAACATTTAAAAGTACAAATTCATTAAATACAATTATGTGTATAACGCATCCTGCTTGAAAGTTGACCTGTATCGACGAAGGCTCTCATGGACAGTAATACTAATACATTTAATCAGCAGTATAAGTATAAATATTATTTGAATATATTTTATTTATCGAGTCAGCATTATAAACCGTAATATCGTTAAAGCCAAACGTTTTAGTACAAAGCAAGAAGATGTTATTTCTTGTCATGTCATTCATCTAAATTAAAAGAGGATGAATCTGCGAAGCGCTGCTATTTATGGGACAATATTATATTCACAAACATTCTCTGAAAAGCGCTGTATTTTATAGTCTCATTTTTAATGTATGCGTTTACAAATATTTCAACTTAGCATTAAAATAACATATCTTCGTTAAACTGCACATTAAGTAATATTTATGGCATTTATTTTTTACATTTTAAATAGTGGTAGGGCTTTATGCAAGCCTCCCTAAAGAAGTAGCCCTCATTCATCAGCTATTCCATATAATTGTGAATGAGTCAGTGTAACTACAGGCACAAGGGATACCATTCTTTGACCAATTGAGAAATCGTTGGCGGTAGTTGTAAATAATATTTCCTTTGTTCTTCAAATAGACAAATGTCACCTTAGTCTACCCGTGACCACGAACGCTGTAAAGTGCTCGAAACGTTGGAATGTTAAAAATAATTAATATACGCGATTCAAATCCGTTATAGCTAGTTTTATTTCAATGTGTAATCGCGAAAATTTAAGACAACGTCAATGGGTGAAGTCAGCTGACTGTTCTTATAGATTGAAGTTTAGTCAGAAGATCTTCTTGTTTGCAAAATTGATCAATTCTCGTCTTTAATATATCCTTCTGTTTCAACAGGGTCATCAGCTGAGGACAGCAGTTATGAAGAGCTGGCTACACTGAAGACGATTCTGAACTTTCCAGAGGAAGTAGCTCTCCGGCTCACTGACACGGAATACAAAATATTTTATCAAGTAAGACATAGCATATGATTTTATGGACCTTGGATATAATTAAAGTAAAATCCAAACTCAAATTTCCTTTTTTAATTGAGGCTTTTATTTTTACTGGGCACAGATTATATCACCAAGGTAACGGGCGAGAACCACAGATACGGAAACGAACACGTGATTTTTTTTAATTACTTTTTTAACAATTGTTTTCACACAATAAACATTTTTTTATGTATATATCGCATCCTCCGTACGTTCGGGTTTAGCTCGCTCTTCCTACATTACTTAATTTTTAAAAATAAAACCGTTAACGGATTTCACAATATTTTATTTTCGCGGAACAAATCGATATTAACAAACGAATGCTTGACAGCTGCCAAGAATGCAGTGTTGTCGTTTTGTAAAAACGATTTCATATCTATACTTGGTGGTAGGGCTTTCTGCAAGCCCGTCTGGGTAGGTACCACCCACTCATCAGTTATTCTACCGCCAAATAACAATACTCGGTATTGTTGTGTTCCGGTCTGAAGGGTGAGTGAGCCAGTGTAACTACAGGCACAAGGGACATAACATCTTAGTTTCCAAGGTTGGTGGCGCATTGACGATTTAAGGAATACTTAATATTTCTTACAGCGTCAATGTCTATGGGCGATGGTGACCACTTACCATCAGGTGGCCCATATGCTCGTCCGCCAACCTATGCCATAAAAAAAAAATATTTACCATAGTATGTTTATTCACAGTAACATTGATCACTTTGATAGAATCATTTGAATGATCATTGTATTTAATATTTAAGCTTAAAACATTCGAAGCGAGGTCTAACACGCCCCGTATGTGTCTCCATCGAAGAAAAACTGATTTCTCTGTCGTGTGGAGGCCGTAACGTCTATTTAATATATTGTAGGAAAGAGATGACTATATATGGTGCATATTGAAAACAGAATGCTATGTACCTACTTTAGAACGGGGTGTATTTGACCACGTATCACACTGAAGAAATAATCGATCACATAACATCGAGTTCTAGTTTTTTAAACGTTACGGGATCTAATAAGCTCCATACAGCTATTATTTATTTATGTACCAACAGAGTATACAGAAAATTATATAAATAAAAAATGTGTACAAAGGGATAACTTATCTCTAACAAGAGATCTCTTCCAGAAAGCCTGAATCTAGTGGAGATTATTTGTAATACATATTTATGGTGTAGTTACAATATCAATTAGTTTTATAATATAAAATTCATGTAGAATTAACGATAAATGAATATATTATATATATGTACCATGATAGTTTTCATACGAGGTCTAAAAATACCGCTGCGAATGTGAAGGAAAAAATACAACTAAGGATGAAGACTACAAAACTACGGTATGGAAACATATGATCTTGAATGCGCACAATATTATTTGAATTAAATTGCATTTTAGTATGACTGAGTCGAGATGGCCCAGTGGTTAGAACGCGTGCATCTTAACCGATGATTGCGGGTTCAAACCCAGGCAAGCACCGCTGTTTTATGTGCTTAATTTGTCTTTATAATTCATCTCGTGCTCAGCGGTGAAAGAAAACATCGTGAGGAAACCAGAATGTGACAAATTTCATAGAAATTCTGACACATGTGTATTCCACCAACCCGCATTGGAACAGCGTGGTGGAATATGTTCCAAACCTTCTCCTCAAGGGGAGAGGAGGCCTTTAGCCCAGCAGTGGGAATTTACAGGCTGTTGTTGTTGTTGTTAGTATTACTTCCTGTTTAAACGTTATTCCGGATGCTATATAAGTGGCTTGTTATGTAAGACATAGACGTATTAAAGGCTTCTATTAGGAAGAACCAAGATTGACCTGAATCCTCGCTAAGCCCGATTTCTCTTCGTTAGTGATCGTCGGGGTGAATTACGAAAAGAAACAGCGAAGCTAAACACTGTTAATGCTTGATATTTCTTACAGTGACAACTGTGGTGGTAGCCACTTACCATCAAAACCATTTGTCTATCTGCCATTCTATTTAATTTTAAAGAGCATAAATTATTTCTTTTTAAATATATCATTGACGACCTCCGTGGTCGAGTGGTGTATACACTGGTTTTCATAAATACTGCACTCCGAGGTCCCGGGTCCGATTCCCGGCATAGAAAATTCATTAGTTATTTATTAGTCTATGTTTCCTTGGGTCTAGGTGTTTGTGGTACCGTCGTTACTTCTGATTTTCATTAACACAAGTGATTTAGCTACTTACATTGGGATCAGAGTAATGTATATGATGTTGTCAAATATTTATTTATTTATTTTATATCATCACAGCAAACAAGGAATTTAATTAATTAAATTATAAAGGTGAAATCGATTTCCAATCAACCTATTTATAGCTTATTTTTTGTATAATGGAGAAGATCTCTTAGTTAACTCTGGAATACAACTTTTCCAAGTTGTAAAAGCGTCAGTCATCAAAATCAAAATAAACTTTTTTCTAGTAGGCTTTTACAAGCACTTTTGAATCGTCATTTTACAATTAAGTGAAGCCACCAGTTCGTAAAGTAGATTCTACCGAGAGGGACCGGCAAGGAACTCAATAGTTACTCTTTTTCAACATTTGAAAAATACATGTTAGTTAAATACAATTATTTAAATTAATATATCCTGCTTGGAAGCAACCCCTTAAATCCATCTACCTATTACCAAACCGCATCGAAATCCGTTGTGTAATTTTAAAGATGTAAGCATACATAGGGATGGACAGCGGTAAGCGACTTTGTTTTATACTGTGTAATGTACGTGTACTCTCGGAAATCAGTGTTGGGCATTAATCAAGCAATTGTCAATTATCTTATTAATTGACTAAAAAAGTAATTGCAATTAAATTAATTACAATTAAATTAATCGCAATTACACTTTTAATTGTACCTTGCAATTAAATTAATTTGATTATATACGTATGTCAATTGCAACTTACAATTAAAATAATTGCAATTAACTTTTTTAATTGTTTTATAAAACAATTAAAACTAACAATTTACTTTATATATCAAAATGAAATTAGTAAAGATTTAGGAAAATTAAGCTATAAGTATTAGACTTCAGACGAATAAAAATGTGGTCAAAGGCTCTTAAGTATAGCTTATTTTTTCTAAATCTCTCTTTCCACAGAAAAAAAGTTTATTTTTATTTTATATAATATAAAGTTGATATATATTTCTGCAGCGTAGGTATAAAACAAAAACATTTCAAGTCGTCGTCTTCGCTCAAGTCTTTTATTTGTTGCTATCATATTTATTTAACTACTAAGATGGGGGGCACTATTCTACTAACCGGAACCACGCGGTTATATTGTATATTTATATATACCAGCTTTATGTTATAGCAGTATTTTTAATTAAAATTAACAAAACAAAACTGTTGTGGAAAATCACAACTAACAATAATTGTTGTGATTTTCCACAATTACAATTGATTAATTGTTAACTATATTAGTAACAATTAACAATTAATTAATTGTTAATCTTTAATTGTTCTTGCAATTAAAATTTGCCCAACACTGTCGGAAATTTATTTTTTAAACTTTATTCTGTTTCAATAATTTGTTATAGATACTATATACTTGGTGGTAGGGCTTTGTGTTAGCCCGACTGGGTAGGTACCACCCACTCATCAGATATTCTACCGCCAAACAACAGTATTGTTGGGTTCCGGTTTGAAGGGTGAGTCAGTGTAACTACAGGCACAAGGGACATACATCATAGTTCCCAAGGTTGGTGGCGCATTGACGATGTAAGGGATAGTTAATATTTCGTACAGCGTCATTGTCTATGGGTGATGGTGACCACTTACCATCAGGTGGCCCATATTCGCCCGCCAACCAATTCCATATTAAAAATCATTACAATCTAATACTGAAAGACTTCGGAAAGAAATGCCTCACGTTTGAGAACTGGTGCAGGAAAAATTCCTGGAACCGGAACTTTGATAAATGATATTTTCCATTTGAAACGACCCGCAGAGGATCGCCCATACCCAATATGTACTATCATCTAATCATTAGTTGGTTGAAATCTTTAAAAAAAACCGATGTGATGTGGGAAAGCCGTCAAAGCCCCTGCAAGCCCCTCTGGTGTTTCAGATGGAGGAGCTGGTATTCACTTTCCATCAGGTGAACCTCCTCGTTTGCTGCGTATACAAAAAAAGACACATTTTTATCGTAAACAGACTCACAGAAGAACGCCATCTAAATCAGAATCTTGGCAAGAAAATTCACAAAGTTTTAGTAAATTTGCTTGCTTGAAACGGCCTCCTCATATTGATACGAACTTCGGTTTATATAATATGACTGATGACATTACTTAGCCTAGAAAAAGTGGATGCTTTATATTAAACAGTTGAGTCTGTTTTCAGATAATCTCAGAATCTAACGATTCAATTTAAAACAATCTAGTTCTGTTTTATCGTCCATTTTATTTATTGAGCATGGCATGGCATTTTATCTATACTATATATACTTAATATTATAAATGATAAAGTGACTATGTGACTCTTTCACTACTAAACCGCTGAACCGAATTTGATGAAAATTGTTATGAAGCAAATTTGAATTTCAAGAAAGGACATAGGCTACGTTTTTCCCTGAAATATGATAACCAACTGCTAAAACGCGAGAGAAGACGCGGGCAACTAGTCTACAGTTAAAAACATTCAATATAGCCCCGATAAATGGAGAATCTCTGATATTTTTTTCGTTTCGAATTATGTTAATATTCACAGGAGACTCGTTTTTGCTAATTAAGAAGAAAAGAACAATTAATCTGAACAAAGTCTCAAAAAAACTTACAAAAATACTCGTTAGGAAATTATAATAAACCTCTTAGTATTCTCAACGCAATTTGTCGGTCAGGATTTGGACATAAATTAGTTTTTATTTTTTACTTTTGAGTCATCCTGGCTTTTCACGTTTACGATTTATAAAATTAAATCAAAGCTTGACACTTTCGTATTTATGGCTAAATTAAACACTACCGGTTCGGAAAAGAATCACACATCAACAACAACAACAACAACAACAGCCTGTAAATTCCCACTGCTGGGCTAAAGGCCTCCTCTCCCATTCCATACATGTGGCAGAATTTCTTTGAAATTTGTCACATGCAGGTTTCCTCACGATGTTTTCCTTCACCGCTGAGCACGAGATGAATTATAAAGACAAATTAAGCACATGAATCAGCGGTGCTTGCCTGGGTTCGAACCCGCAATCATCGTTTAAGATGCACGCGTTCTAACCACTGGGCCATCTCGGCTCTAATCACACATCATCCAGACGTTTTTCCGAGCTTTCGTCGACGGTTTTTCCGAACCGATACGACATGGGAACCTTTAAGAAAAGAGCGTACTCCTTCCTCAAAGGCCGTCAACGTACCTGCAAGCCTCCTGGTGTTGCAGATGTCCATGGGCGGTAGTAGTCACTTCCTATCAGGTGAGCCTCCTGCTCGTTTGCCACCTATCACATGAAAAAACCAGACGTGCGAATTTGTTTGTAATTGTTGAAATATATTGAATATTAAAGAAAAAAAGCTAATTTGAACTAGAACTAACTAATTTTATAATAACCTTTTACAAGTAAACCTCCATTATTAAGAATGATAAATGATATAAAACCATGCTGCAAGTAAAAATTAAATATGTTAAATTAGTTCTGAAGATTACTACATACATACAAATAAGCAAATATCTCTTGTATAATATTAGATATAATCGATCTTAGTTATCTAGTAGGTGTTCAAGCTTTAAGATAGCATAACACTAACGAAAAACATTTCAAATAGGAGAAAAGGAAGAAAAAATGAGTTTATTTAGAACACGGCATATTTAAAAAAAATATATAGAAATAATTATCCAACAAAAACAAGAGATTTGATAAGCAATGATAACAGTTGTCTCCAAAATAATTGTACCCTACTAATATTATAAATGCGAAAGTTTGTGAGGTTGGATGTGTGTATGTTTGTTACTCGTTCACTAAACTACTAAACGGATTTTAATGAAATTTTACATTAATATAGGTTTTAATGGTTTTATGTAAAAGTAAAGAAGTAACAGCCTGTAAATTTCCCATTGAGATAAGGCCTACTCTTCCATTAAGGAGAATGCTTGGAACATATTCCACCACGCTGTTTAAAATGCGGGTTGGCGGAATGCACATGTGGCAGAATTTCAATGAAATTAGACACATGCAGATTTCACGATGTTTAAACACGAGATGAATTAAAAACACAAATTAAGCACATATATATAGTGGTGCTTGCCTGGATTGAACCCGCAATCTTCGGTTAAGATGTATAATTTGGTCATAATAATATGATACATATAAAGTACATGTGCGAAGCCGGGGCGGCTCACTAGTTCACTCACTAAGTTTAAATACACCACAATTTAAATCAGCAATTAAAATCTTAATTATTTAATAATAATAATTGAAAAAAATAAGGTTTCCCGATTCATATATTTAAATCGTTCGTTAAAAACACATTCACAACTTTAATTTAATTGTCACAAGGTTGTAAAGGTGATAAAAAAAATTATTATTTTAATTGTATTCAATTAACATAACGTTGTATTTCAAAGTATGGTAATGAGTAACTATTGAGTTGCTTGTTATCGGTAGAATCTACAGTTCACGGGTAGTTTTACTTGTAATACAATTCTGTATAAATAATTTATAAAAGTTTGAACCAACTTTAAAATTAGAAACAGCTAGTGAACTAAAAATAAATAATATATCTAACCTAACTTACCAGACCGATTTTAGTGTAACTAAGATAGATGATAAAAAAGCGTGGAGTTAATACCTGTTGAATTCCAAGCAGGATATATTCATTTAAATGATTGTATTTTACTAACATGACTCTGTATTTTATAAATGTTGAAAAAGAGTAACTACTGAGTTTCTTGCCGGTTCTTCTCGGTAGAATCTTTCCGAACCGGTGGTAGCTTCACTTAATTGTAAAGGTACGATTCGACTTGTAAAAGCCTACTTGAATAAAGTTTATTTTGATTTTTAACCTAACAAATAAAATAATAATCATCTCAACACGACTATTAATTTTTGAGAAATTCGTCGTTAGAAATTCGTGCTTAGAAGCCTAAAGGGATCATCATACTCAAATACAATTAAATTATCACAATGTTACATACATATATTACAGCCTCCTTTTATAGAAGTATATTGATATTACAAACTGACACTCCAATATAATTATATGTATAGATAAAGAGACCAGCTTCACAGATTCAGACAGACAGCCTCTTTATAATATTTGCGTGAAAAGTGCGAATTTTCTTTTAATAAATATCGTGCTATTATCGAGCAAACTCGTCACGTGAAATAGGTCAAACTTACTATCATTACGCCCGCCGTATTTATCGCCCCTTACTATTTTATAGCTCGTAAACTTTACAACGCCATTTACAAATTAATAAACTATTTCAGATGTGATTTCGTTGAATTGATACAATTATTTATAGAACCGTTAATCACAGTTAAATTTTGTTCATTGAAGCGTCGATAGCCCGATGGTTAACTGTTCGTCCAGCGATTTAGAAGTCACTGGATCGATCCTGATCTTGGGCAATCGTACCCACTACTAACACAGGTTATAAGCTTAAAAGGAAGGGTAAATAGGAGCATTACATATATGTATAATTTTGACGACCTCCGTGGTCGAGTGGTATGTACACCGGTTTTCATGGGTACGCCACTCCGAGGTCCCGGGTTCGATTCCCGGTCGAGTCAATATAGATTATTATTAGTTTTCTATGTTGTCTTGGGTCTGGGTATTTGTGGTACCGTCGTTACTTCTGGTTTTTCACAACACAAGTGCTTTAGCTACTTACATTGGGATCAGAGTTATGTATGTGATGTTGTCTAATGTTTATAATTACAGTGGGAAATATAAGGCTTCATGCCTGAAATTTCCCACTGCTGGGCTAAGACATCTTTTCTAGGAGAGAGTTTGGAGCATATCCCACTACGCTGTTCCAATGCGGAGAGGATATACATGTGGCCGGATGTCATTGAAATTAGACACATGCAGGTTTCCTCACGATCTTTTCCTTCACCGCCGAGCACGAGATGAATTATAAATACTAATTAAATACACGAAAATTCAGTGGCTTTGAACCCGCAATCGTCGGTTAAGATGCACGCGTTCTAACCACTGGGTCATCTCGGCAATCTTATCAGAGGAGATCTTGATCCTAACGCTGTAATTTTTTTTTTTTTTTTTTTTTTTTTTTTTTTTTTTTTTTTTTTTTTTTTTTTTTTTTTTATGGCATAGGAGGCAAACGAGCAGGAGGCTCACCTGATGGAAAGTGACTACCACCGCCCATGGACACCTGCAACACCAGGGGACTTGCAGGTGCGTTGCCGGCCTTTCAAAAAGGAGTAGGCTCTTTTCTTAAAGGTTCCCATGTCGTATCGGTTCGGAAAAACCGCCGGCGAAAGCTGGTTCCACAAAGTGGTTGTGCGAGGCAGAAAATGTCTGAGAAATCGCGCTGTTGTGGATTTTCGGACATCAAGGTGGTGCGGGTGAAACTTAGAATTTTGGCGAGATGTCCGAAGGTGAAATTCAGCAGCCGGGATTAATCCGAACAATTCCTCGGAACATTCCCCGTGAAAAATTCGGTAGAAGATGCAGAGTGATCCGACATCTCTACGCAAAGCCAAAGGATCAAGGAGATCAGAAAGAGCTTGATCGTCGATAACTCGAGCCGCTCTACGTTGGATGCGGTCAAATGGAAGGAGCTGGTACTGGGGAGCACCCGCCCAGAGGTGAGAGCAGTACTCCATGTGAGGCCGAATTTGCGCCTTGTAAAGTTTAAGGCGATGGGCCGACGTGAAGTACTGTCTCGCCTTGCTGAGCACGCCCAGCTTTTTTGAAGCCAATTTGGCTTTGCCTTCCAATTGACCGCGGAACTGAACGAGGCTCGAAATATCAACGCCAAGTATTCCGATACTACCTGTAGCGGCTATCGGAATGTTCTCAAATCGTGGAGATACGACAAATGGTGTTTTTTTAGCGGTTAACGCGCAAACTTGCGTCTTTTTGGGGTTGAAATGGACTAGATTTAGCCGGCCCCAATTCGAGACTTTGTTTAATGAAGACTCGATTTCAGACACAAGTTTGTTCCGGTTCTCTTCGACGTTTTCCCGAGAAATATTAGCGCGGCCGGTGTATAAGGTGTCAACGGTACTGTCGTCTGCATAGCAATGAATGTTCCCGATTTGCAACAAATCATTGATATGCAGAAGAAACAGAGTGGGTGATAGAACGCAGCCTTGTGGAACACCAGCATTGACGAATTTTAAGTCAGAGCATGCACCGTCGACAACGACCTTGATGCTCCGATCTGCCAAAAAGCTGGTAATCCAATTGCATAATTTCCCGGGAAGCCCATAGGAAGGAAGCTTCGAAAGAAGCGCTTTGTGCCATACACGATCGAAGGCCTTCGCTATGTCCAAGCTGGCTGCTAATGCCTCCCCCTTGCTCTCAACTGCTTCAGCCCACCTGTGAGTAAGGTAAACTAGAAGATCACCGGCTGACCGACCCCGACGGAAACCGTACTGGCGGTCGCTAATCAGCTGGTTCTCCTCTAGATACCGCAGGAGCTGGCAGTTTATGAGGGACTCCATTATCTTGGAGAGCAAGGAGGTGATGGCTATAGGCCTATAATTGGACGGGTCTGAGCGGTTGCCTTTTTTAGGGATCGGATGCACCAAAGCTGTCTTCCAGGAATTCGGGACGACGCCTAATGTGTAGGATTGCCGGAAAAGACGCGTTAAGACCGGTGCCAACTCGGGAGCACATGTCCGTAGCACGATTGGAGGGATACCATCGGGTCCGCTCGACTTATGAATGTCCAAGGAAAGAAGTGCTTTACGAACTGCACTTTGCCGGAATTTAACCTCCGGCATCGTGGTATCACATCGCGGAATTGTTGGTGGAGATTTTCCTTGGTCATCCAGAGTCGAGTTCGACGCGAAGAGAGAGCCTAAAAGATCAGCTTTCTCTTTCGCGGTATGGGCCAATGACTCACCGTCTCTGTGCAGAGATGGAAAAGATGGCTGACAGAAATTCCCTAAGACAGCCTTAGCGAGAGACCAGAACGCTCGTGTTCCTGAAGGGAGACGCACCAGTCTCTCGCCAATTCTGCCAATGTACTCCGTCTTCGCCCTAGCAATCACGTTTTTGAGGGACCTAGAGGCAGAGTTGTATTCCTTTTTAAATGCGCTGGTATTTACATCACGAGACGCAGATGCATTAGCCCAGGTTTGATAGCGTTCCCACTTTCGGCGTGATGCCGTTTTGCAGAAGCGACCAAACCAAGGCTGGGACTTGCCACCGATGGGTACTGCAGAGTAAGGAATGAATAGTTCCATACCCTGAAGCACCACATCGGCAACAGAGTCAGCAGCAGCGTTCGGATCATCCGGCGAGAAACAAATCTGCCCCCATGGGTAAGATGCAAAAAAAGACCGCATCCCATCCCAATCTGCTGACTTGTAGTGCCATACTCGGCGGCACCCAACAAAGCGAGGCCGTGAGTACCGCACAACCGGCACTGTACTCCGGACGAGACAGTGGTCAGATGAGCCCAGAGGGGGATCGACGATAACCTGATAGCCATCCGGATGTGAAGTCAGCAGAAGGTCCAACAGGGAAGGTGTATGATCCTCCACATCCGGTATTCGCGTTGGCGAGTTGACCAGTTGTGTCAGATCATATGCTAGAGCGAAGTCCAGAACAGATCTACCCGCATGATCGGTGGTGCGTGAGCCGAGCCATTCTGCGTGGTGAGCATTAAAGTCACCCAGAATAATGATCTCTGCGGATGGAATCTGCTGAAGCACGGAATCTGTAGCCATTTGGACGTGCTCAACCAGTCGGTCGGTTTCGGCATTACCGCTATGGGACCTATAAAGGCACGCATAGATTCGCGGATGGTCATCGCAGTCTACACGCAGCCAGATAATCGATAGGTCCTGTCCTTCAAGGCTGCCGAGGCGTCGAGAACAGATATCATCTCTGACGTAAACGCATACCCCAGCTCGTGGTATAAAAGAATGTTCCAATTTGTACCCGGGGTACGAGAGAAAAGTCGTATCGGCAGGAGAAGATATCTGGGTCTCGGTTAGAAAGAGCAAGGCCGGCTTCGCCGTTTCCAGATGGTAGTGAACGGCGTTGAGGTTGGAGTTGAGTCCCCTTATGTTGCAGAAGTCCACAGCGAGGGTGGCAGGGGTTGCCTTATGATGCCTGCTCCGCTTGCCCCGAACAGTGGCGAGCGCAAAATTGCCCCCCCCAGAATTCGGAGGGCAGCCTGGGCATCCCTGCTCAGGTGGTGTATGTCCTGAGCATGGATGCCCAGAGAGGGATTCTCCACCGCTGTCGCTGATGGTACCCTCCTGGGGTAATTTAACCAAATTCTGCACAACCATCAAGTTTTGGGGGGGAGGGGGATTGGGCCTCCGGAACTCTCACTTACCGGACGAAACGCGGTAGCATAACTACCACTTTACGCCGATTTTAAGTGAGAGAGTGGTACTTCCCCGGGCGTGCCGGCCCATTCGGCTGTAACCCGAAGGTATACAGCGTGGCACTACCACTTAAAAAATTATTATTATATTATTTAAATTAATTTAAAATGTAAATTTTATTAATTAAATTATTTAAATATTTACATCTTAATATCTGAGTATTATCAAGAAAATATGAAACACGGGCCCCAAGCAATATGCTATAAGAAAAAACATTATCCGTTATCTTCAAAGGTAGTAAAACCCGGTATTTTAATAGATGTTTATAAGCAAAAACGTAATGATATTAATCTATTAACAGAAATTGAACTCTATCACAATAGGATACAGTTCATTTTAGCTTGAAAAATTTAGAGAAAATATTTGTATGAATTATATTGTTCGGAGCTAACCGCGTAAATAGGGCCGTGTATTGCTTTCTCGTTCTTTCGAGGTAGTTAGAGGGAGAGCGCGTCTGTACATTCATATTATATTATGTCGGGCTTATTAGGCTTAGGCGAAGTTTTCATGCCAATACTAGTATACTGAATTAGACACGACTCCACCGTGACTGGAGTCAGTTGACTGATTGTAATTTATATAGCTATCCCATCGCTGGGCTAAAACTTGGACTAAAGTCAAGTCTTACGACAAAAAAAAATTGAAGCTGTTACTATAGCACTATGCTCTTGATGGGTGGGTAAATGTTATTAAATATCATCTAACGCTTACATGTATTTTGGCCACCGAAGTCCCACTGCTGGGCAAGTGGAATAACAATATATATTCTTAACAACTTTACAATTTCACATAACCCGTAAACTCTCCAAGGAATGAAGAAGAGTTCCTTCATCCTTAAGGGATGTGACGGCCGCTTTATTCTAAACATCACTATATCTGTAATCTGTTGAAACATATAAATTAACTAATTATTTTATGACATTACTAGTGACCCGACCCGGCTTCGCACGTGCATCGCATATATTAAATAATAATATATTAATTTAAATAATTGTAGTAACACAACATGACTGTATTTTCTTAAATGTTGAAAAAGAGTAACGTTTTTTGTTCTTGCCGGTTCTTCTCGGTAGAATCTACTTTCCGAACCGGTGGTTTCACTTAATTGTTAAATGACGATTCAAAAGTGCTTGTAAAAGCCTACTTGAATAAAGTTTATTTTGATTTTGATTTTGATTGTAGAAATTGTTTAAATTATCAGCGTTTCTTTACTATATTGTCCATGTATTACATATAAAAACCTTTCTTTCGAATCACTCTATCTATTAAAAAAACGCATCATAAAAAACAGCATACATATATACAGACAGCGCTAAGTGACTTTGTTTTATACTAGCGACCCGCCCTGGGTTCGTATTGATGTAATATGATACTAAATATACTACAGAATTTGTCACATTAGAAATTTCTATAATTATCAGTGTTTCTTTACTATATTGTGTAACATAAAAAAACCTTCCTCTCGAATGACTCTTATCTATTAAAAAAAAACCTCATCAAAATCCGTTGCGTAATTTAAAAGATCTAAGCATACATAGGGACAGACAGCGGTAAGCTTTTTATACTATAAAATGATGAAGCTACTGTCTCACGACCATCGCTTACAAAGACGCGCACGAAAGTAAGCTTGAAGGTATCATGATCCCTCTGAATTAGCTTTTATCATCTTTACGATATTGACAAGCCTTGACAAATAATTGGAAGGCAGGCAATACCGGCAATGTCAAATTTCCTACGCTGTCACATTAATATATTATGAGAGAAATTTCCTTCTAAATTCTTTAATAATAATAATGAGCAATAATCAAATCAAAGCACATCAAAATACACTTTATTCAAGTAGGCTTTTATAAGCACTTTTGAATCGGCATTTGACAACTAAGTAAAGCTACCACCGGTTCGGAAAGTAGATTCTACCGAGAAAAACCGGGAAGAAGTTCAGTAGTTATTATTTTTCACCATGTAAAAACAGAGTTAGTTAATTACAGTTACATATGTATGTCATATACCATGGTAGTCAACAAGTATTAATACCGCCCTTTTTATCGTCTTCATAATATTGTACTGAATAATATGCCTTCGTTACCAAGGTATTTTTTACAAATGATTTGAATTAATGAAACGGCAAAGTCAAAAATGTCTGTTGTTTTTTTTTCCACCCATCCATTACCACAACCATCACCCATAGACAATGACGCTGTAAGAAATATTAACTATTCCTTACATCGTCAATGTGCCACCAACCTTGGGAACTAAGATGTTATGTCCCTTGTGGCTGTAGTTACACTGGCTCACTCACCCTAAAAACCGGAACACAACAATACTGAGTACTGTTATTTGGCAGTAGAATAACTGATAAGTGGGTGGTACCTACCCAGACGGGCTTGCACAAAGCCCTACCACCAAGTAAATAGATAGTAATCTATAATCTATAATTATGGATAGGCTTTGATTGGGTCTATCGTAGTGCAACACGAAATTCATACTTCCATTCTAATATTATAAATGTGAAAGTAACTCTGGCCGTCTGTCTCCCTTTCACGCAAAAATGACTGGATCGATTTAAATGAAATTTCGGTTCACAAGTAGTTTGGAGCCTGAGAAAGCATATAAGCTACGTTTTTAGAAACTAAAAGGTAAGAACTCTTTGTATGTTAGCTATTATTAATGGCGTTTGTGTTTGCTTAAATTATTTGTATCCAGTACGATAATTACTGTTATTTTTGTGATAACATTTTGTTTTTGTAATCGAAATGATATTCTAATAGCCGAATAGAGTACTGTGTCATAATAGCTGATAGCTGAGGCATTCAACTTATCACCGTCGCACGAGGCAGACAGCCTAACATACAAAGAGTTCTTACCTTTTAGTTTCTAAAAACGTAGCTTATATGCTTTCTCAGGCTCCAAACTACTTGTGAACCGAAATTTCATTTAAATCGATCCAGTCATTTTTGCGTGAAAGGGAGACAGACGGCCAGAGTTACTTTCACATTTATAATATTAGAATGGAAGTATGAATTTCGTGTTGCACTACGATAGACCCAATCAAAGCCTATCCATAATTATAGATTATAGATTACTATCTATTTACTTGGTGGTAGGGCTTTGTGCAAGCCCGTCTGGGTAGGTACCACCCACTTATCAGTTATTCTACTGCCAAATAACAGTACTCAGTATTGTTGTGTTCCGGTTTTTAGGGTGAGTGAGCCAGTGTAACTACAGCCACAAGGGACATAACATCTTAGTTCTCAAGGTTGGTGGCACATTGACGATGTAAGGAATAGTTAATATTTCTTACAGCCTCATTTTCTATGGGTGATGGTGATCACTTACCATCAGGTGGCCCATCTGCTCGTCCGCCAACCTATAGCATAAAAAATATTAAATTAACAAAGTTTTGAACAATTAAATTATAAAGACTATTCATTTATTAATAATGGCGTGTGAATTAAAACAATACCAAAAATAATTTCCAAAGAATTATATAAAGCCGTATAGAACAGAAATAGTCCGAGAGAAAGGTAGGTAGGTTACCTGAGGACGTGACGCTTTTTTCTTTCCGTAATGATTACTGGCAGCTCACTCTGCTGTAAACCGCGTGAAATTACTTCGTTCTAATAAATAAAACCGGCCACGTGAGAGTCGGACTCACGCACGAAGGGTTCCGTATCTATAAAACAGCGCAAAATTACGTTTATTGTATGTACCCTTTGAGCCGAGATGGCGCAATGCTTAGAACGCGTGCATCTTAACCGATGATTGATCAAACCCAGGTACAACAACAGCCTGTAAATTCCCACTGCTGGACTAAAGGTCTCCTCTCCCTTTGAGGAGAAGGTTTGGAACATATTCCACCACGCTTTTCCAATGCGGGTTGGTGAAATACACATGTGACAGAATTTCTATGAAATTTGTTTCCTCCTACCTTTTGGTTTCCTCACGATGTTTTCCTTCACCGCTGAGCGCGAAATGAATTATAAAGACAAATTAAGCACTTGAATACTTAGTGTTGCTAGCCTGGGTTTGAGTCCGCAATCATCGGTTAAGATGCACGCGTTCTAACCACTGCGCCATCTCAGCTCAACCCAGGTAAGCACCACTGAATATTCATGTGCTTCATTTGTGTTTATAATTCATCTAATCTAGTGTCTAATTTCATAGGATTTCGGCCACATGTGTATTCCACCAACCAAGTTTGGAAAAGCGTGGTGGAATATATCCCAAACGTTCTCCTCAAAGGGAGAGGTCGCCATAGCCCAGCAGTGGGAAATTTACAGGCTGCTGTTATTGTTGTTATTTTTATTATTACAGTTGTAAATAATAATAACCATGTTAAATTAAATATCTAATATATAGTATATTAATTATATTATTCAAGTCGTAAATACCAGCTTATACGAACTGTCCGTCTCAATTAAATCACCCGCCTTCGGGGGATGCTGGGAGCGACAGGTGACGTCATAAATATAATTACACAAGTATTTCGAGTATTCGTTGATTACGGCTCTGCTATTCATTGTATTGTGTTATCTTTGTTATCAAATCTAATTAGTGAAATCAATGTCAAAATTAACACCCCAATAGTTGGGAAACTTGAAACTTAATTAAAAACCTTTCTTTATACAAGGTTGCCTTCAAAACGGTATGGCTGACATTCTAGTAGGTCCATATAAGTAGTTTCGTCATCGTCTTATACTCAAAAATCAAAATCAAAATGAACTTTACTCAAGTAGGCTTTTACAAGCACTTTTGAATCGTCGTTTTACAATTAAGCGAAGCTACCACCGGTTCGGAAAGTAGATTCTACCGAGAATAACCGGCAAATACTGTTGAATTCAATGTAAATCTACCATCGGTTCCAAAAGTTCTGACAAGAAGAACTGGCAAGAAACTCAGTAATAACTATTTTCCACAGTTTTAATAAAATAGTACGATAGAGTATAGATGTTTTCCTTCACCGCTGAGCCCAAGATGAATTATAAGCACAAGTTAAGCACATACATATTCATTGCCTGCGTTTGAACCCGCGATCATCGGTTAAGATGAACGTTCTAACCACTGGCCCATCTCGGCTCTTAAAAATAAACTATACAAAATTCATAAATGTAAAACTACTCTCGTAACGTTGGAATATCTCGTTCCCATTAGCCGAGAGTGTGGGCTCTGTGAAGTGAATGCGAGCTAGATAACTCTACAATATACAGACATACAAAAAACAAAACGCTAAAATGGGCCAAGTTCAACTTGTTTTACTTAAGAGTTAAACCACAGCGGGGAAAACGACCTTGTCTTACTTAAATCTATGGAACAATGCACTGACTGACTAACTCTTAATGCATAGTTAAAGTAATGAGTCTCGGACGGTAGAAACATCGGAATTGTTGGTGACTGAAATAGTTTGTAATTAAAGAGAATAATTTGGAACAGAATGAAATATGAAATAAAGTTTTATTTATAAAATGATCAAATATATAATAAAGCAAAGTAGCGGCTCGTTTGAGGAGAAGTTTTAGAAATTATTCCAACACCCTGCTCCAATGCGATTTGGTGGGTACACATGTGGCAGAATTTCGTTGAAATTAGATCCATGTAGGTTTCCTCACGATGTTGACCTTCACAGCCGAGCACGAGATTAATTATAAACACAAATTAAGCACATATATATAGTGGTGCTTGCCTGGGTTTGAACACGCAATCATCGGTTAAGATGCACGCGTTCTAACCACTGGGCCATCTCGGCTCTCAAGTCTGGAAGCGACTGTGTTTTATTCTATATACAGATAATCAAAATATACTCAATACTCACTTAATCTCCGAAACTGTAGGTTCAATCAGAGTCGAACTTAAAAGCCTGGAGGCCCCGGGGCCACAAAGGAGTGGTGACTCTATATTATGAATTCATTTAAATATTTTCATTTCAATCATAAAGCTATAAATGTAATTAAGTAACTTTTAAAACAATAATTAGTAACATTATTATAATTTTAATACATTTGTTAACTCGTCGGTATCTCTGTTGTTGGGGCCCCTCGCATGTGGATTGTGGAGGCCCTGGGGCATTTTACCCGGTTGCCCTCCCTAAATCCGACTTTGATTTCAATTGACTTTATATTTAGCATAATTGTGACTTTATTATCTACGCTTGCTGAGATAGGATTTTTAGATATTTCAAATTTAAGGGAGTTAAAGTTTAATTTTTATTAACATAAGAATTAATAACTTAATTAAATGTTTAAATATATACAAATATGAATTAAAACTAGTTACTGTACAAATGGAATGGTGGCAAGAATGGTAGCAGCGTTTCCCCGTTGAATCGCAATTCCGATCCTCTGGGCAAACGAACCAGCCCTCCCGTCACCAGTGGAGGCAATGAGGCGAGGTGTTATACTTTTGATAAAGCTTTTTGCACCACTACTCCAAGGGTCAAGAGTTTCAACAGCTAATGACAGGGGTTTAATGGAAACTAAATTAGTACTTAAAAGTGTAGGGTTTATCTATATGTAATACTAGTACATGAAATACTTTGCTTTGCCTTCATTTATCTTGAATAGTTGTATGCTTTGCTATAACATTCAGAAACTAGCAGTGCCGGCGACATTATGCGCGTTTGAATTTGATAACAAAGTTAATGTTCAGTTCGCAGATTTCACTGTAACTTATTAATTCTTCATTAGGTAGCTTTTGTGAATATCAATCTTTGGTGGAAGGCTGCGTGCGGTACTGGACAGTATTTGGATATTGCGACGTCATATATGATTCTAAAATAAAAACAGCCTAAGTTACCCCTTATTACTAAAGCTATGTGCCAGTGAAATTCCCGTCAATATCAGTCCAGCCGTTCTAGGCATTAGCCGGGACAAATAAACAGACATTATTTAAAAATATTAGTGTGTTAAAAACATATGTAGTAAAAATCGGTTACATTAATATTACAAACAGAAACGCCAACTTTATGTGTCTAGATATTTTGCTCGATGCCAGTTGAGCCTACCATCAGTTGCTTATTACAGTACTAACTAAAAGTAATTGATCGTAATAAAAATGTATAAAAATATCAGATTTTTCAAGTAATTTAATTAACGGTTGTACAATTAGTGAGTTCAAAGATAGCGGACGCTGAAAATCAAGCTACATCCCGGCTATCTTTGATATAATGAAATTCGTAAACAATTACAAAATTAGATAAAAAAAATTCGCAGAATTTCTTCCGCCCATTCTTTTCAGGTCAAGGTAATATTTCTGAACCGGTGTTCGTTTTTACTTTTACTATCATGAAATAACGTAATGCTTCATTTTGAACTAGCGACCCGTACCGTATTTATGAAGGCGAAAATCAGACTTAAGGTTTTCCGGAAATAAACCTGAGCCACCGACAGAGCATCCATCTATACCATAAAAAACTATTGTTGTCTTAGATTTTCGCGATTATTACACATTGAAATAAAACTAGTTTCAACGGATTTAACGTCTACCCGTGACCACGAACGCTGTAAAGTGCTCGAAACGTCGGGATGATAAAAATAATTAATATACGCGATTTAAATCCGTTAAAACTAGTTTTATTTCAATGTATAAAAAACTATCTCAAATACCACCAGACTATGGTTCCAACGCCGCCATTTGCGCCCTTATGTATGCGCGACGCGTGTATAATATACTTCATTAGTATATTGGAAGAATGACAAAAAAGTGCGGAACGGACCTCTTGCCGAATTAAGTTAAAAAATTACTGTATCATTGTGCCGAATCCTTGATTACTTTTATCTATATTAATATTATAAATGTGAAAGTAACTCTACCTGGGGGCGTATAAATATATAATAAATAAGGGCGTATCTGGGGGCACGGCAGTGCCCCAGCCAAGTCTCTCCCAGGCGGCAAGCAACTTTTAATTTGTACTCATTGCCAAGTCAGTATAATTATAATATAAAGAAAACTATTGATACAATTACTAAATGTTGATTTATAATTACATAATAATTTGAATAGGACTTGGCTATTATGAGATCTCAAAACTTTTTAATATGGTAAGACTGCAGCGAGAGGCTGATCATTTTTTTCGATTTAATGTTTTTGGTGGGATGAAACAAACTTGAACTCATAGAAAGGACATATGACACCCAACATTCTACAATACGAGAGAAGCGGCAGGCGACCACTAGTAATAAAGTTCTGTTTAGCACGTGTATATACTTATGACTATTATTGACGACCTCCGTGGTTGAGTGGTGTGTACACCGGTTTTCATGGATACGCCACTCCAAGGGCGATTCCCGGCTGAGTCGATGTAGATTATCATTAGTTTTCTATGTTGTCTTGGGTCTGGGTGTTTGTGGTATCGTTACTTCTGATTTTCCATAACACAAGTGCTACTTACATTGGGATCAGAGTAATGTATGTGATGTTGTCTCAAATTTATTTATTTTTTTAAAGTTAAACCATAAACAACTTCAGCCAGCATAGATACATTATAACGATGCTCTCAGTTTATTTTTGCATATTTATTAATAGCAATAACTTTGCAGGTTCCCCCGATCGATTACCTGCGCCAAGTGACCTTGGACCTGGGCGGCGAAGGCGTGCTGGGCACAGTCAGCGAGAGGCACATGATACGGCGGGTCCCGCCCACACACACACCTCAGGCGAAGAGCAGCGTCAGGACTCTAATAAGGCGATTCAACGAGGTACGTGGACCAATATTATAAATTTTATTGAGATTTAAATGTAATAAAGCTCTGCGCTTGATATCAATACTAGCAATAGTATCGTTATCTCCCCGTGAGCAATACTATCGATAGTCTTTGAGTCGAGATGACCCAGTGGTTAGAACGCGTGCATCTTAACCGATGATTGCGGGTTCAAACCCAGGCAAGCACCGCTGTTTCATGTGCTTAATTTGTCTTTATAATTCATCTCGTGCTCAGCGATGAAGGAAAACATCGTGAGGAAACCTGCATGTGACAAATTTCATAGAAATTCTGCCACACGTGTATTCTACCAACCCGCATTTGAACAGCGTGGTGGAATATGTTCCAAACCTTCTTCTCAAAGGGAGAGGAGGCCTTTAGCCCAGCAGTGGGAATTTAAAGGCTGTTTTTGTTGTCGTTGTTGTTGATAGTCTTTGAATGAATTTTGAGACAAGGACGAATACGTCAATTGTCGTTAATGTTTCTTGAATTATCATCAAATATTGGCCTTGATATATCATTGATATTTTTACTTCTCATCAGTCTTTAGTCCACTGTCGATAGTCTATCGATAGGCTATCACGTCATATTCTAACTGATTCAACATCGCGAGGGTATACTGACAAGAGCGTAAAAGTTAGGGTAATGAAATTCGGTGAGTAGGATCGTTTTATTTAGTGAAATCTACCCCTTAGGTGTGAAGTAAGAGATGCAAGTTTGTATGGACTCCTGTCATTTTTTAAAGTTAGAAACATGAAACTTTATTTTTGGGATACTGGTTAAAAATGAGTAGATTCGTATTTAAGCGTTTCTGGATATGACTGGTGAAATACACACCAATGTAATATACGTAAAAGTCTTAAACTAACGTAATATTTTAAGTGAATCCTACTGATATTGAATGATGTATGTTTGTTTGTAACTCTTTCACGTAAAAACTACTGAACGGATTTGGATGAAATTTTACAGTAACACAAGTTATTCACCAGAACACACACAGACTACAATTTATAAATACTTTATGTAATTTGGTAATAATGTATCGATTCATATCAAGTAGCCCAGCGAAGCCGGGGCGTGTCGCTAGTCGGTAAATAATCAACTTCTAAGCGAACAAAGCTGCGAGCAACAGCAAGTAATAAATAAATAAATACTGGACAATATCACACACATTACTATGGTCCCAATGTAAGTAGCTAAAGCACTTGTGTTGTGGAAAGTCAGAAGTAACGATACCACAAACACCCAGACCCGAGACAACATGGAAAATTAATGAACTTTCTACATCGACTCAGCCGGGAATCGAACCCGGGATCGTAGTGGCGTACCCATAAAAAACCGGTGTACACACTCGACCACGGAGGTAACAGCTAGTAAATCCACGAGAGGTTATTAGTACGGTAATATATTTAGATGTGCAATCTTTGAAAAGTCAGTTTTGAATATTTTCGCTGCAAAATAGCGCAGCAGATAAAAATGCATGGACTTTGGCGAGTCGAGAATTCCTGTTACGAGTTGGTCTTATGTTTGCCGAAGTTTCAGACACCGCGATGCGACCGCACGCGTTACTTCATTGCAAAAACGTCCCACGGGCTCCAGAACTTTTAAATTTTTATTGCCCTAGTTACAATAGTGTTCTTTGTTATGGACTCGTAACTGAGAAAAATATATGTATTCAACTTCTATACAACAACAACAACAACAACAACAACAACAACAACAGCCTTTAAATTACCCACTGCTGGGCTAAAGGCCTCCTCTCCCTTTGAGGAGAAGGTTTGGAATATATTCGACCACGCTGTTCCAATGCGGGTTGGTGGAATACACATGTGGCAGAATTTCTAAGAAATTTGTCACATGCAGGTTTCCTCACGATGTTTTTCTTCACCGCAGAGTACGAGATGAATTATAAAGACAAATTAAGCACATATACATATATAGTGGTGCTCGCCTAGGTTTAAACCCGAAATCATCGATTAAGATGCTCACGTTCTAACCACTGGGCCATCTCAGCTCAAGTTTGCTTCATAACAAATTTCATTAAATTCGGTTCAGTGGTTTAGTTTTAGACAGACAGAATTAATTTCACATTTAAAATATTAGTGTCGATTTAAAATAACTACATATGCAAAGACGAAAAGTACTCAAAATAATAATTCAGTCTGCCAAAAATTAATTACTACGTTCCTCGAAGATAAATAGATTCTGTGATCTCGACCGATCAATTCCTGTGAGTCCTCCCTACGTGACGTTACAGATGACTTGTCCTGTTCACACACACGCCGGCTGAGGGTTCAGTTTTACATTAGAATATATCGATCGCTCATAAGGAGTAACTTTATGGTACGTCAAACATTACTTGGTGGTAGGGTTTTATGCTACCTGCCTGGGTAGGTACCACCCACGCATCAGATATTCTACCGCTAAAGAACAGTACGCAGTATTGTTGTGTTCCGGTTTGAAGGGTGAGTGAGCCAGTATTACTACAGGAACAAGGGACATAGCATCTTAGTTCCCAAGGTTGGTGGCAGATTGACGATGTAAGGAATAGTTAATATTTCTTACAGCGTCATTGTCTATGGGTGATGGTGACTTACCATCAGGTGGCCCATATGCTCGTCAGCCAACCTATTGGCGGACGATATTATATTTATATAAATTGTTGTGTTATTGTTTTGAAGGGCGAACGAATCAGTCAAACGAAACAGGCAAAAGACAAGTAACATCTTAGATCCCAAGGAGTAACAGCGATGTAAGGAATGTTTTCTATGATCTGCAAATGTCTATTGAAAGTGGTGGCCACTTATCTTGAGGTATCTCATTTATACGACCATATATCAGGATTGTAAAAAAAATAAAACAAAATGTCTGGATATTTCATCATGGAACGATTGGCTTTGTATTAATTTTATTCGTAAGTAGATAATTGGGACAAAGTTGAAAAGAAACTACTGTGTTTCTAGTCGGTTCTTCTCGGTAGAATCTACTTTCCGTAGTTTCACTTGAATAAAGTTTATTTTGATTTTGATAACCTCGGTATCTATTTACAGAAGTAAACCGAGATTGCCTATTGATAAGAACTCAAGAATCTCACAAAGACTGCAGGTACGAACCTCTGAATTTCCATTTGCTTGGTTTAGATCACCTCTGTAACGTGTTTCTATATTATTTTACATAAATTCGTCCAACGGATTCCAGCAACAGCTGTTCGCCTCGTTTCGGATTTCGCAATTATTTTGTCAATGTATAAAACGGATGCTGTGTGACTTTGATTCGGTTTGAACAAATACATGAAACAGAGAAAATGCTTATATTATAGCATAAGAAAGATATAGAAAAACCAAGAACGGATTCTCTTACACTTTCTCCAATAGATGGCGTCATTCATGATGAAGATTGAATGTATAATTCATTGACGTTTTTCGTACATTGCAGAAGATATCGGAAAGAAACACGCCTACTAGGATTTCTGAAAAGTGCTAGGCAAAATGATCAAATCAAATGTACAAGCACTAGTAACCAAATAAACAAGCACTAGTACTTGGTGGTAGGGCTTTGTGCAAGCCCGTCTGGGTAGGTACGACCCACTCATCAGTTATTCTACCACCAAATAACAGTACTCTTTCTTTCTTCCAGCGTCATTTTCTATGAGCGATGGTGACCACTTACCATCAGGTGGCCCATATGCTACCCATATGCGCCAACCTATACCATAAAAAAAAACTTTTGAATCGTCATTTAACAACTATATTAAGTAAAGACCGGTACAGAAAGTAATTTCTACCGAGAAGAACCAACAAGAAAGTCAGTAGTTACTCTTTTTCAACATTTAAAATACAGAGTTATAAATGGTAAGAAGTTCTCCAAGATTATTGTTTATAATTCTGTCAGTTAGCCATGTGGTTTGGTTTGGCGAGTTAGTCTTCGCAATGTTTAAAGGAAGGCGTATTATGTTGATGAATGTATTTACCGATCCTCGATTGTGTTGGTACGGCGGGTTCACGTAC
The DNA here is from genome assembly GCF_905220365.1 of Vanessa cardui. Lineage (NCBI taxonomy): Eukaryota > Metazoa > Arthropoda > Insecta > Lepidoptera > Nymphalidae > Vanessa > Vanessa cardui. The sequence goes on along the minus strand of NC_061150.1, from coordinate 7,944,172 downwards.
CGTCGTGTAGATTGATTATCCTGATTTCAATTTGTCGCTACGTTATTGAATGGTAGAATGAATGGATGAAGGTCTTTAAAGAATTTTCGTTCAATCGACTTTTAGAAAAAGAATTGACAAAAATATCCCAATTATATGACCAGACGTAAGTGACAAGTATCATCACGTATAGACAAAGACGAACTTCACAGTCGACACTCCAAGGTCCCGGGTTCGATTTCCGGCCGAGTGGATTCGAAAAGGTTAATAACTTTTCTATGTTGCCTTTGGTGCCGTCGTTACTTTTGATTTTCCACAACACATGTGCTTTTGCTACTTACATTGGGATCAGAGTAATGGATGTGATTCAAATATTTATTTATTTATATTTAAATAATCTCTTACGTCATTGACGCGCCACAAACCTTGGTACTATGAAATGTCTCACCACTGACTTGACCACAAAAATAGTAAGTATTGTTTGACATCAGAATATAGGAGGAGAGACAGAGCGTGGGGGGGGGCTATCTACTGAGCTACCATAGATTTTGTAATGTATCCGGTACCTTTAAATGTACATATAACATAATTAGCTTAGAGAATATTTAAATGAATTAAAGCTGTGGATCTTTTACGCAATTATCCTAATTGCGCTCCAGCGCGGCTTCTCACGTCCAACTCGGGACTGGGTGTCAACTCTCGCGGTGATTTAATTGCTGTTTAGGGTTCCGTACCCGCAGAGTAAAACGGAACCCAGACGTCAATATCCATTCGTCTGTCGGTCCGCTTGTCTTAACCGTGTATCTCATGAACCGTGATAGACAGTTGAAATTTTGACAGATTTTTGCCGCTATAACAACTACTATCTCAATACCAAAATAAAATTAATATTTTTCTGTTTTATAGACAATGGACGTCGCAATTGTTTTTTTTTTAATATATAACTAGGTATACATATATCTATTTATTATGGTCTCCCAGTACATGATCACTCGCCCCGTAGTCAAGGGCGCATTCGTCCTCTTTCGGTGAGACCTTCTTAGACTATGTTTTCCTGGTACATGAGATAATTACCCCAAAACTAATATCAGAGCCAACAGCATTCGTTAAGACTTTCTTATTTCATGATCTCCTGGTATAAGCAATGACCTGAATAATCGATCTTCTTTTATTAAAACAAGTAAGCCAACTTCAAGACTTTTCACATTTGTACACCATTTGAGACGACATATTCTTTGGTATAACGTTTCCAGAGATGCTGGCGAAGTAGCTCTATTCTCTGGAATTAATGTCCACCAATTTAAGTGTTAGCCACGATCGAGAACGTAGTTCATGCCATCATAGTACATGGGATAGACAACCCATAATCAATTCATAGTCAGCTACGTTCGATGAAACCATCTTAGTTCATAATCTCCTAGTACACAGGCTAATCATCTATAATCAATATCAGAATTAAACGCGTTCAATGCTTCATAGCTCGTGATCTCCTGGTACATATAATAATCGTTCTCCTAGTACATAGAATAATCAATCACCCTATAAAACCAACCCCGATTTAAGAGTTACTTTTTTGTTCCATTTGCTATCAAAACGCTTGGCCCTTGGAGTAGTGGTGCAAAAAGCTTCATTAAAAGTATAACACCTCGCCTCATTGCCTCCACTGGTGACAGGAGGGATGGTTCGTTTTTTTGCCCAGAGGATCGGAATTGCGATTCAACGGGGAAATGCTGCAAGCATTCTTGCCACCATTCCACGCGGTCAAGATTTATACAGTAACTAGTTTTAGTACATATTTGTATATATAGATAAATACAATATATGTATTTTAAGAGTTAGCCATGATCCTTGAGAGCTAAGTTTATGCTCTCCTGGTATCCCATGTACCTTAGTCACTCTTTCTTTAACGAAATTAAGAGTCAGCCACGTTTGATGAAACCTTTTTAGTTTATGATCTCTTGGTATGTAATAACCCTGTAATCAATTTAAAAGGCTGCCATGATTGTTAAGACCTTAGTATATGTTCTCCTGGTACACATGCCCCACTAGCCAATAACCCCAATAGTCAACAGTGGTCTGATATATCCATAGTTTATGCTCTCCTGGTACATGAGTGACAACAAATTCTTTACGATCCATGTAAATAAATAATATATATGTCGGCGTGAAACCGCGAATTTAAGAAAACACGTGTCCAGAAATGATTATTTTAATAATTTGAAACTTTTTGATTGTTAAATTAATATTTTTTAGTGAATTGTAAAATGTTAAATTAGTTTGAAATATTTTAGTGTTTGTAAACAGCTGTTACGTTAATTGTAAGTCTAACCACCTATTTTTGCTATAAAAGATCAAGCGCTCGCCGGTATAGACAGGCTTGGTCGAGCCGTCGGACCGATCGGACCGCCTCATATTGGAATAAATGAGAGAAGATTATTTCCTGAGTTTAATTTCAAACCTCCGAGAATGGTTAAAGATCGAAACCCTGACACTCGTGACGTCAGCAATGCTGACGTCTTGTTTTTTTAAATACAGGCTCCGACATGCTTTTCCGTTATAAATAATAACATGTAATATAAATCAAACGTTAATATATGTCTTTTCTTTTTAAATTGCTATTTTTTAACACCGCTTTGACGTCAGTGTAATTGTCTCCGTCGCGGAGTCATTAATAACTTGAGCTTAGAAGATTTTATTAAACTGTACGAAAGACAAATGATATACCTATTGTGTACAAGGATATACATACATATATATATACTACAGAATACCATCTTATATATAATACAATAACCCTATTTTTGTCCCAGTGGTTATGGGACAATAGCTCTCTCTCTCTCTCTCCTGTACATTTATTATTCCCTTCTGATGGTCTGAAGATCTGAGATGGCCCAGTGGTTAGAACGAGTGCATCTTAACCGATGATTGCGGGTTCAAACCCAGGCAAGCACCACTATATATATGTGATCGGCGGTGAAGTAAAACATCGTTATGAAACCTGCATATGTCTAATTTCATAGAAATTCTGCCATATGTGTATTCCACCAACCCGCGTTGGATCAGTGGAATATGTTCTATAGCTTCTTCTCAAAAGGGAGAGGAAATTTCGCGGGGAATCCACTAGTATATAGGGAACCAGAGGTTATGTTTAAAAAACTAATATGACCTTTACTTACCCACGTACGCATATAACTTTAATAACAAAAAATAAAAGAGCTCTAACGTATTAATAATTTGATAGAAGAAAGTGATGAAATCTAAATGACAACAATAAGCAGGCTGCCTGTCCAAGCGGACAAGGGTTCCCCTAACACAAATTGTCAGCGCACGGAATTCGTGGCGAGTGAAAGCCTAGGTTTATACAGCCTCCCCGACCGCACTACTTGTCATCCCTTCGATGTCGCCTCACTATTCCACCAATATAATAGTATTAAGGAATTGTTACAGAATATTGTGTTAAATATACAAATACCCATTTGGGTAGGCTATTGAAGGGATTTATTTTTAGAGTTTATTTTAATACGAAAGACAAAATTTAATAGCTGGACATTAGACAAATATAATATAATATACTTACTCACGCACCACATTATAGATAATCTTTTTTGCATTGGATATAAATAAAATAATTTGACATATTAGTAAAATGTAAAATAATTTTATTTATCTGTCTCTATGTATGCATGTATGTAGATCTTTAAAATAGCATAACAGATTTTGATGCTGCTTTTTCAATAGATAGATTGATTCAAGAGGAAGGTTTATATGTACAATACATGTACAACACAGTAAAAAACCACTGAATATTTAAGAGGTTTGTAAGGTATGTCATATATAAACACATTTATTGCACTTACACAAGCATTAATTGAATCCTACGATACACACCAAAATATTGTAGTAGTAAACTTAAAAAGGTGTTAAAAAAATCCGCGCTGATATATATATCTATCTTTTTTTCATGGTATAGGTTGGCGGACAAGCAAATGGGCCACCTGATGGTAAGTGGTGACCATCACCCATAGACAATGAAGCTGTAAGAAGTATTAACTATTCCTTACATCTTCAATATGCCACCAACCTTGGAAACTAAGACGTTATGTGCCTAGTGCCTGTAGTTACACTGGCTCATTCACCCTTCAAACCGGAACACAACAATACTGAGTACTGTTATTTGGTGGTAGAATACCTGTCGAGTGGGTGGTACCTACCCAGACGGGTTTGCACAAAGCCCTACCACCAAGTATCATCTCTTAGGGATTACACACAATAACCATTTTTGTCTTTTACATTTGAAGAGAAATAATGGCTTATTTTTGTAACAATTTTAAGCAATATAGCCTTAATCAGTATCCATTGCGAGTTGCAACCGTGCGAAGCCTGGGCGGGTGTCGCTAGTACTCGATAAAGGAATGTTTTTCTTAAGGCAACACGATACTTACAATAATATACATTTAAAAATAATAAAAGTCATTTAAATATGTGTTTAAAACTAGTAGTCATCCGCGGGTTAGCTCGCATTATAGGGTGTTGGTTCTCATGTGTCAGACAAAAGTAGCCTATGTCCTCTCTTTGAACTAGCGCGCACTGGTAACTTTTGTCACGGTGACTGTTTCGTCACTCTTGTCGAGTCCATGAATATGTATGGAGGTGCGCGCATTTTACGACGTGACATTTGGGTGACATTAGTGTCTGCATCTATACATATTCACGGATTTGACAATAGTGACGAAAAAGTCACCGTGACAAAAGTTACCAGTGCGCGCAGTGCGTTAGAGTTCAAGTTTGCTTCGTAGACAAATTTTATTTCAGCGGTTTGGTCGTGAAAAAGCGACAGACAGAGAGACAGAGATATTTTCACAATTATAATAGTAATAACATAATTAAGATCCGGCTTTACCATCAGCTCACGCTTTATACACCCATTCAGTGTACTGTTCCACTAAAGCAGACGATACACGTGTCCACATTGAATATTCAAACACAATTTACTGTTGCCGTCTTTTGTATACTATTCTGTTATTAAACTTTAAATTTCGTTTCTAAATTACTGGAATACAAAGTATTGAGTGCGACTATAATGCCTGAACCCTTATTGTGTTAAAATGCATGAATTGAGTCGAGATGGCCCAGTGGTTAGAACGCGTGCATCTTAACCGATGATTGCGGGTTCAAACCCAGGCAAGCACTGCTGTTTTATGTGCTTAATATGTCTTTATATATATCATCTCGTGCTCAGCGGTGAAGGAAAACATCGTGAGGAAACCTGCATGTGACAAATTTCATAGAAATTCTGCCACATGTGTATTCCACCAACCCGCATTGGAACAGCGTGGTGGAATATGTTCCAAACCTTCTCCTCAAAGGGAGAGGAGGCCTTTAGCCCAGCAGTGGGAATTTACAGGCTGTTGTTGTTGTTGTTGTTGTTGTTGCATGAATTGTAGTCTCTTTTCACTGTGAAATAGTCAAATGATTATAAACAAATAAATATTGGACATCATCACATACATTATTCTGATCCCAATGTAGTAACTGAAACACTTGTGTTGTGGAAAATCAAAAGTAACAGTACCACATAATGACACTCAGTATTATCATTTCCACCTAAATTACACGACGTAGCTTTGTATGTTTAAACTAGCGACCCTACCCGGCTTCGCACGGGTGCAATACTGATACCAAATAATACAGAATTTGTTTATTTACGACATCACATTGGAAACTTCTGTGACGACCTCCATGGTCGATTGGTGTGTACACCGGTTTTCATGGGTACGCCACTCTGAGGTCCCGGGTTCGATTCCTGGCCGAGTCTATGTAGATTATCATTAGTTTTCTATGTTGTCTTGGGTCCGGGTTTTTGTGGTACCGTCGTTACTTCTGATTTCCACAACACAAGTGCTTCAGCTACTTACATTGGGATCAGAGTAATGTATGTGATGTTGTCTCATATTTATTTATTTATTTATTCTAAAATTATCAGTGTTACTATATTGTCTTTGTATTATATATAAAGACCTTCCTTTTGAATCACTCTATCTATTAAAAAAACGCATCGAAATCCATTAGGCAATTTTAAAGATGTAAACATACATAGAGACGGCTGCGGAAAGCGACTTTGTTTTATACTATGTAATGTTAACTAGTCATTTGGACTTGTAGCTTAGGAGACATCGTTTTGAGTGCTACTTCGCTTATATACGGATAGTATTTGGAGAAGTGTTTGCGACAAGTACGGGATCCATCTGCCTTGGAATTCGAGCCTTCTCGAGTTCCCAGTAAACCTTCAGTATCTATACAAGACACAGATCAAAACTAGTTACTGCATAAATCTTGACCACGTTTAATGGTTGCAAGAATGAATCCCAATTCCGTTTCTCTGGGCAAAAAACGAACCAGCCCTCCTGTCACCAGAGGAGGCAATGAGGCGAGGTTTTATACTTTTGAAACGTCATTTAACGAATTATATTAAGTGAGGCTACAACCGGTTTCAAACGCAGATTCCACAGAGAAGAACCGGAGAGAAACGCAGTTGTTTAATATTTCAATATTTAAAAATACATAGTCATCATCCTGCTCTTATTCCAATTTTATTTGGAGTCGGATTCCATACTTCTCTGTCGGACATCATCTCACTAGTAACATTCTTTCTAACCATAAATTCTTGCCTGGCTTTGAACCCGCAATCATCGGTTAAGATGCAAGCGTTCTAACCACTGGAACAAATCGCTTACGCCGCGCAGTAGGCTGGAGAATTACGTCAATGATTTTGATGTAGTTTTGCGTATGTTTGAAGTAAAATAACAAATAATCATACTCGGTATGATTATTTTTACCTAAATTACACGAGTTACTTATGTTTCAACTAGTATTTTCTATTTCAGACTTAAAACGAAGTTATCAGTTCGGTTGTATATTTTTTTACCTCTGTTACCTCAGAACTCGGTTATTTATGAACCGATTTGTATTTTGTTTTTATTTGGAAGGGCACGCTCCGTTTGGCAGCGTTTAAATTTGTAAAATACTACCCCTAAAGGTGAAAGAATCTGGGGTCGAATTTTATTATATTTATTTCTCTTTATGGTATCAAAAATCAAAATCAAAATATACTTTATTCAAGTGGGCTTTTGAATTGAAGCACTTTTGAATCGTCATTTAACAATTAAGTGAAGCTACCACCGGTTCGGAAAGTAGATTCTACCGAGAAGAACTGGCAAGGAACTCAGTAGTTACTCTTTTTCAAAATTTAAAAAATACAAAGTCAAGTTAGTTAAATACAATTATTTAAATATATCCTGCCTGGAAGTCAACAGGTATTAATTCCACGCTTTTTTATCATCTACAAAATCTTGTATCGAATAATACGCCTTTTTCACCAATGTATTTTTATAAACGATTTGAATTCACGAGACGGCAAAGTTAAAAATGTCTGCGGAATTTTATTATAGAAATGGATACCTTGCCCCACGAAAGATTTATTGGCTTTGCGGAGTCGGAAACTTGGCGTTATAAGCTTATCCTTACTTCTAGTGCATATACAATGATTATCACTGATTTTATCAAATGTTACTATGAATATACATGATATTGTTGTAAATATATGCTATAAGTAAACATATATTAATTTCGGATTAGTAGGCTCAGCTAGTACATATATATGTTATTGCGATATGTTTTATATTTATTTTGATTTAGCCCTCGTCAGTGGAATGTTTTCTACGATAAATTATTTTTTTTTTCCAAAAAAAGTTTAAAATAAATAATTTTTAAAATTACCAATAGCACTCTTTTTCTTCAACGTAATTGGGTAAAATAAATCAAGATCGGCTAATTTGTATGTTGAGAGTACCGCCCCCCCCCCCCCCACCACCGGACCACCAAATCCCGTAATTCCTAACATATTGTTTCAACAATTCGTGCCTGTGTTTAACGAGCGCGTGACATCGCTTGGCACGTGACATCATTAGGGGGTATCGAGTGTAGTGATGTAGCTGGTTACCGATAATCTATATTAAGTACAATATTTTTATTATTATTTTTATGTAAAATCATGGCTGAAATTCTTATAAACAGAATTTTTATACACTTTAGCAGACACTTTAATGGAGTGTCAAAGATGATTTTAGCGACTTTTACGAGATATTCTGCAACTACAGGCACAAGGGACATAATATCTTACTTCCAAGTTCACATTTGTGATAATGAATGACGATTATGTCTGACAGCACTAGTGTCTACGCTGACCACTTACCATCAGGTTATATTTAACATAAAAATAATCAACAACAGCCTGTAAATTTCCCACCATTGGGCTAAGGTCCTCCTTCGAGAAAAAGGTTTGTAACATATTCCACAACGCTGTTCCAATGCGGGTTCCAATATTAAATCAAATCAATTTTATTCAAGTAAACTTCACAATGAAGCGTTTTTGAATCGTCAATAATCAAATACTACCACCGTTTCGGAAAGCAGCTTCTAGCGAGAAGAAACGGCAAGAAACTCGCATAGTTGCTCTTTTCAAATAAACACATTTACAATGCTGTTATTGACAGTAATTAGCGTCCTATCATGGAACCCGAGCCTAACTCCAGGCGTTTCTTTCTAAAAAGTACTCTTTTAATGAATAGTATGATTTATTTATTAATTTAGTCTTAATAATATTTTTAAATTTTGAAAATGGTAAATTGATTATATTTTCCGGTATCTTATTATATATGCGTATACCATTGCCCAAAAACGTTCTATTTACCGTATGCAAACGGAAACTGGGGGTTACAAGTTTATTCTTATTTCTTGTATTAATAGTATGTACATCAGCATTGATAGAATAATTTTTAATATTCTTTTGTATAAAGATTATATTATCATAAATATATTGTGAAACAGCCGTTAATACACCTATTTCTTTAAATTTTTCGCGTAATGATGTCCTGGAGCTAATATTGTAAATAGATCGGATAGCTCTTTTCTGTAGAATAAAAACAACTTCAATCTCTGCTGCATTACCCCATAACAACATTCCATATGACATAATACTGTGAAAATTACTAAAATAAACTAGTCTAGCAGTACTTATGTCCGTAAGTTTTCTAATTATTTTTATTGCATAAATGGCACTACTTAGTTTTCTTGCCAGGGCATACAAATGGGTGCCCCACTGCAGTTTGGAGTCAAGGGTTATCCCTAAAAAGACCGTCGACTCAACAAACTCAAGCCTTTCATTTTTCAAAGTTATTGCAGAAGGATTTGATTTGACATTTGGCAAGGAAAACAAAACACATTTAGTCTTTTTAGCATTTAGTACTAAATTATTTATGTCAAACCAACCAAGAACCCGCGACAGAGCACTGCTTACAACGTCATAGTTGTTTATTTTTCTATGAAGTTTAAAAATGAGGGATGTATCATCTGCAAACAGTACAATATCGCAAGTATTTTTTACGAAATAAGGTCATCATCATCACACAAAATCATTTATATATATTAAGAACAAGAGAGGTCCCAAAATTGAACCCTGTGGTACACCCATTTGAGCCACAGCGCCATTTGATTTTGCACCATTAACCACAACCTTCAAAACTCTTTCACTAAGGTAGGAGGAAATTAATTTCAATGCAGGGCCCCTGATACCATAATATTTAAGCTTTTCTAGGAGAATATCATGCCTAACGCAATCGAAAGCTTTTGATAAATCACAAAAAACTCCAATAGCGTTTTGTGACTTTTCCCACGCATCATAAATGTGCTTAACAAATGCTACACCCGCATCAGTAGTCGAGCGACCCTTAGTAAAACCAAACTGTTGAGAATGCAATAGCTTATTCGAGTTAAAGTATAATAGCAATTGATTGAGCATGACTTTCTCAAAAATTTTACTTAATACTGGCAAAAAAGAGATCGGTCTGTAATTGTTTGGATCATTTTTATCACCGGACTTAAATAATGGGATTACTTTACTTAATTTCAACATATCAGGAAAAATACCAGATTGTACGCATTTATTAAAGATTATAGCTAAATAAGGAGCCAAGTCAACAATTACATTGTTAATAATTGTGACTGATAAATCCCAAAGATCACAGGTTTTTTTCAGATTTAATGTTTTAAATATTTTTAATATTTCGTACGGAGTTATATTCTCAAAAGAAAATTCTAACTCATTCTGGGGAACATAACATTTGAGTAGGTCTAAAGCGTCATTAGGAGACGCATTAAGTCCTTTAGTAATATTCAGAGGAATATTAGAGAAATATTCTTCGAATTCATTGGCCACATCTAGATCTTTGCCTACAATTTTGCCTTTTATACTAAGGGATAACTGCCCTGCATCAAACTTCAACCTACCTGTTTCCGAACTTATAATATCCCAAGTAGTTTTCATTTTATTATTAGATTTTAAGATTTTATTTATAATATGCTTAACATAATATAAGTTCTCAGTGTAAGCAAGTGTTATCGACACATACCATCGATATACAGACATCACTAGTAACCGTACTCCGGCGGGGGTCCCTTTACTTTATAATTACACCACTCAATTGCCTGATTATTCTCGTCTGTCCGTTAATTGCGTGTTTTATTATACTCGATTTTCTTTGCGATGTTTTGGAAGATAACGTTTTGATATTCTTAGAAAATAACGAAGTATTCTAATAGTAGTAGCTCGCGGCTTCGCTTGTGTTTTAGATTAGAGGGTGCTTGTCATGTTTTAGGGAAAAAGTAGCCTATGTCCTTCCCTGGAGTCCAAGTTTGCTTCATACCAAATTTCATCAAATTCGGTTCAGCGGTTTGGTCCTGGAAGAGCAACAGACATACAGAGTTACTTTCGCATATATTTTATTAATATAGATTATTAATTATATTACAAATATAGCAAGCACGTCTGAGAACATGCCACTCATCCATCAAAAACAAAATCAAAATATACTTTATTCAAGTAGGGTTTTACAAGCACTTTTAAATCGTCATTCAATATTTCATTAATATTAAGTAAAGCTACCACCGGTTTCGTAGTAGATTTTACCAAAAGATGTCCCTTGTGCCTGTAGTTACACTAACTCACTCACTCTTCAAACTGGAACACAACAATACTGGGTACTGTTGTTTAGCGGTAGAATATCTGATGAGTAGGTAGTACCTACCCAGACAGGCTTGCATAGACCCCTACCACTAAGTATAACCTAAATTTACTAAATTTATTCAGAAAGGCACTCATGAGTCATGATGGTCCAGTGGTTAGAACGCGTCTTAACCGATGATTGCGGGTTCAAAGTGCTTGAAGGTGGAGGAAAACATCGTGAGAAAACCTGCTTGTGTCTTTTATAGAAATTCTGCCACATATGTATTCAATCAACCCGCATTGGAGCAGCGTGGTGGAATATGCTATTAAGCTTCTCGTCAAAGGGAGAGGAGGCCTTATTCCAGCAGTGGGAAATTTACAGGCTGTTACTGTTACTGTTTGTTACGGCTGTATTGTAAAGCCCTATACTATTTTACTATAGTGTCTTTGAACCTAGATCCTCAAGATCTACAGCCTCAAGAACCGGTCACTAGACCACAAGGCTTTAAAGTCACTTGAAGCCTTAAAGGCTATCAAGATAAGTATGATATTTAAATATTTCAATCATCTGATATGGTTTGCTTTATTTGATCAGACCCCCATCCCCACCCATTACTAGTAGATTACGTCATCTGTAAGGGTTGCTGCAAGTGCTTTGGGTAACCTTTCGAGTAGGGTAACTCTGCTTGACTGTTTTACTGTGACAAATGTTAATTTCAAACAAAATAATTTATTTTAAAAGTGCTTTTGATGGAATATAATTTAAATTCATGAATTCGCTGGATAAAGTTTTTATGACTCATCCCTAAGCGAGAGTTTGTTATTCTTTGTTATGTATACACGATACATATACCAAAATAACTTTTTTTTTCTCAATTTTTGTCCGTCTGTTTGTTCTAGTTGATCTCTGGAACGGCTGGACCGATATTCACTGGCGAAGCGTTGATGTAATAAGTAGCAACTTAGGCTACTTTTTTTCTCAAAAGCTTTTGTACGCCATCACTCTGCCGTCACGACGAATACCACCTACCAATGACATAATATCACAAAAACTGCCTAATACAGAATTAATAGTTTATAGTAATTATTACATTCAAACCAGATCAAATCAAATCAATTTTATTCAAGTAAACTTCACAATTAAGCGTTTTTGAATCGTCAATAATTAAATACTACCGCCGTTTCGGAAAGCAGCTTCTAGCGAGAAGAAACTCTTTTCAAATAAACAGATTTACAGTGCTTTTATTTAAAGTAATTAGTGTCCTATGATGGAACCCGAGCCTAACTCCAGGCGTTTCTTTCTAAAAAGTACTCTTTTAATGAATTATATGATTTATTTATTAATTTAGCCTTAATAATCTTTTTAAATTTTGAAATTGTATATTGGTAAATTGATTATATTTTCCAGTATCTTATTATATATGCGTATACCATTGCCCGAAAACGTTCTATTTACCGTATGCAAACGGAAACTGGGGGTTACAAGTTTATTCTTAATTCTTGTATTAATACTATGTATATCATTGATGCATGAAATGCGTAGGAAGGGGCGGGTATAGCTTGTGTTATTATAATCATATTATAATCTACTATTCACAAATAATACCATTAACAAACAAACAAAATTATATTTAATAAAAATAACAACAACATAAAACAATACTTTAAACATGCAACTGAAATCAATCTTTTTATCCTACATCACGTCGGGGTCACCACTTTGGAGTGTAGGCTATCTTGAGATACTGAGGCATATAATATTCAGAGACGGATCCAGGTATGAGGCTAGCCAATACTCAAAGACCGAAGGAATAATATATTTTTATTTACGACATGTCACAATTGTTTGAGTACCCTGTACTGACTGACTGATTAATGTATTATAATAATCTAACGATAAATTATTATGATTTCGTCATGCCAAATATGAAGTACAACTAAAAAGGCGATGTGCTGACGGCACAAACTAATATGGCCGTCGCCCGCCCGCCTGACAGATATCTCCTCTAACGCTTAGTTCATAGACTGTCAAGTATAAGTTGGCGTTCCTGTGGCAGCACCTGCTACACGTTTGTTTTGCCACTTTTTTGTTTATTTTACCAATATTTCTTTAGAAAATAATTCTCTACGTCTCATTTTTAATATATTTTGGGTAAGTTTTCTGAATAAGGGTAAATAAAACAAATAAGATATTATTAATGAACAAAAAAAATAGTACATGTTTTTGCCGCGCTCCAATTTAAGCTTGACGCGCTATAGTAGTCCGGTGACGTCACTTCATTTTCGTTCAACGATATAATATTCTAACAAAACCCTAAGATTAATTAAATAAAAAAAAAATAACACAAATGACTAACCTATTCTTTTCAGTTCTTTATTTATTTATAATTGAACACAATTACCATCACTACATAACTTTAATCGGTTACAAGAATATTTCAATACATTGACGGTTAATTAGTATGTACGTATGTAAGAACAGTAAATACCACGACCGATACAAACAGACTCGAACCTAATCGACCGACAGACAACCAAACATTAAACCCGTCACTAAGCGTTCTGCCGTATATATGTGATCCGCTCGGTCCTGTTTGAGAAGAGGGTAGTTCTTGTAAGAATATATTTTTACAAGTAGACTAATCCTAGAAGTTGTGATATAGTGGCCCCTCTACACGTTCACAGCTCTTTGTAATCGGATCACGAGGGATATTCAAAAAGGAGATTACATCGTTTACATTGTATCGGGACGAGAAGTACGAATTATACTTTTCCATTGTATGAAGTCGTTCTGACCTGTATAAGGGTTACACAGCGTACCGAGCCCTTTATAGGTTCGATTTGGAGCCAGCGGCCCAAACACGAACATTGAAAAACAAAACATAAAATTAAAATTTATGTTAATATAGTTTCGTTCATCAAATTAAACGCCGAGTATCTGACTCTGCAATTAATCCAATTATGTAAAATTAAAAAAATACAGACATGTCACTCAACAAAATAACATTTTTGATAAAAAAAAAAAACCTTATTTAGGACTTGGTGACTTTTTCTATTTTTGTTATTAAGATGGGCGCATGATCCTTTTAGTAGTAAGTGGTCGTCACTACTCATAAATATTGCCACCGTAAAAATATTAATCATTTCTTACATGTCCAATGCATCGGCAATTAACAATTAACATCAACAATTGCTATTTAACAAGGTATATGAAGAAGCTACCACCGATTCGAAAAGTAGATTTTACCAAGAAGAACCGGCATGAAATTCAGTATTTACGCTTTATCAACATTTAAAAATCTTAACCGATGATTTCAGGTTCAAGCCAAGACAAGCACCACTATATATGTATGTGTACTTAATTTGTATGTGTCTAATTTCATCGTAATTCTGCCACATGTGCATTCCATCAACCCATTGTAACAGCGAGGTGGAAAATGTCCTAAACCATCTCCTTGATGGGAAAGGAGGCCTTATCCCAGCAGGCAATTTACAGGCTGTTACGTTTTTTTGTGATGGCATCAAACGTTGGAAGGTTGTTCAATATGCTTACATTCAAACCAATGTACGGACTTAATAATAATGTATCGCTCGCGCTGCATATAGCTAAATTAGGAGCTTGCGGTCACTCTGGGCACTCGCTGCGAGCAATACGTGTATAATGTGGCCGTATTCACGCCACGATCACACCACAACCCTTTGATCTGGGTCCAGGTGTTGACCTACACGCTAATTCATACTAAGCTCACCTCAAACCTTTAAATTACACGATTGGCACAGCGTTGGTGAAGTTATTGGCCAACGTTTATTGCTGGCCATGTTATTTGAAATGTTGGAAAAGATTAACCGCTAAGTTTTATGTCGTATCTTTTTGTTAGAATCTATATTAAAACCAGTAATAGCTTTGTCTAAATTTATGTAGAATTTCGAAATTAATGCGTTTTTCTAGTTAGCATGGCTGCAAGTTACTAAAAACTAACGAAACCACTACAGAACGAGCGTTTAATAAAACTCTAAAATTAAAAAAAGTAATAATTTTTTTTTTGATTTGATCAAACGTTTCTTAACATTGAGATTGATCTTAGCCGGTTTTGTCAAAACTCAAAATGAAAAACATGTGTTAATAGCTTTTCCTATAACAATAAAAAATATGTAATTTTGAGGTATGTTTTATTACATAATAAACAAAAACAAAAATTACATATAATTACGTTAAAGTAAGTTTAGCTAAAAGTATTCGGTAATATTTAATAATCATGAATTAAGTCAAGGCCAGATATTGGTGTCGATGTTTTACACTTTGTGAAAAAACAAAAACAATTGCACTGAGGTTCGTACCCAGGCTCAACATTCACGAACATCACATACATTACTCTGATCCCAATGTAAGTAGCTGAGGCACTTGTGTTGTGGAGAATCAGAAATACAAACATCCAGACGCAAGACAACATAGAAAACTAATGAATTTCTGCTTCCACTCGAGCGGGAAACGAACCCGGTACCCCAAATGACGTACCCATAAAAACCGGTGTACATATTCCATTATTATAACCATATAAATCTTCCTCTGTCCGCGCTTTCTGCGTCCTCTCGCGCGGAATTACACTTTTTGTTCATCTTTCGCTGTAATTGGATTAGTTGTAGCGTCTGTTTGTTTGTTGAGTGATAAAATTTGACCGACCAGCATAACAAGGCATAGATAGTCACTATCGGGGTTTTTCATATTGAAATTGGTAGGCAGACTGTGCAGGCCAGTGTAACTACAGGCACAAGGGACATAACATCTTAGTTCCCAAGGTTGGTGGCACATTGACGACGTAAGGAATGGTCAATATTTCTTAGAGCGTCCTTATGCTCGTCCGCCAACCTATACCATAAAAAATAACAAAAAAAAAAATAAGCCAAATGGTATGTGGTAACAACCGCCAGGTCTGACACTACAAGAAGTGGTAATCATCTCTTGCATCTCTAATTTAACAACAATATTTGGAGATAGGATCTTATTATCTTAGTACCTGTAACACTGTTTTCAACCGACTTCCAAAAGGAGGAGGTTATCAATTCGTCTGTATTTTTTTTTTTTTTTTTTTTTTTTTTTTTTTTTTATGTTTGTTACCTCATAACTTTTCACTGGGTGGACCGATTTTGATAATTTTTTTTTTGTTTGAAAGGTAGTGCTTCCCGTGGGGTCCCATTTTTTTTATTTTTTTTTCCGATGATGGTATCCATGTGAAAACGACATAAGTCTTAAATTTGCGTTATGTATATGCGCGACAAATAAGTGAATAACTGAAAATCACGTTAACCAATTTTGATAATTCTTTTTTTATTATAAAATATATACTTCAAGGGTAATTTGGTGAAAAATTGGTAAGGTTCTGAGCACAGGATCCATGACAAAGTGACGGAACGGAAGGGAACGGAACAATTCTGAGGAGCACGTTAGCGCTACTCGGTCGAATCTTTTATTTATAGGTTCTTTGGATATTTGAGTCACCTTCCGTAATGTGGTTATGTTTATGTAATTATCATAGTCGAATATTATAATCAACTAGCTACCCACCCCGGCTTCGCGCGGGTGCAATACTGATACTAAATATACTACAGAATTTGTTTATATACGACATCACATCGCAAACTTCTAAAATTATCAGTGTTTCTTTACTATATTGTTCATGTATTATATACACAAACCTTCCCCTTGAATCACACTATCTTTTAAAAAAAACCGCATCAAAATCCGTTGCGTAGATTTAAAGATATAGGGACAGAGAAAGCGACTTTGTTTTATACTATGTAGTGATGGAACTCCTATACGGCTCGCAGTTAGGGTGCGATATAGGGCAGAATTTCTTACTATCTTTAATCAAATTTTGTGTATGTGATGTGATGTCATATGATGTACGAAATATAGTTGGTCATTTTCAAAGTTTTTTTGCTGAGTTCGATTGCAGCTCTTTCGAGGGATCCTTGTAGTTTACGCCGCGTGACGTATTAAATCCGCATTTTCGAAAGTTTATTTTTGCTTTATTCGCAAGTTTCCTTTGAAATTGTCCTCGAAGTAGTTTCTGACTCATATAAACGGAATGCTTAATCTATCCATATTAAAAAAAATTAGTTAGTCAACATCAGCTTCACTTAAAATCAAAAAATAAATAAAATTTTAACAAAAAGAAAAACCGACTTCAAACAAAACACTATTTTAAAACAAATGAATATCACGAAAAAGTAATAAAAATAATTGCGTATTCAACATATTTTTTAGAGTCTTCCTAAGTTAAATGAAATGAAAAATATTAGACTACTTAAAAGTCGATTAACGATTATATCATGTAGTTATAATTATTGTTATATTTGGAGTCGGTGTCAGCCAATAAAACCCTACAGTATATCTATCAAAAAACAATACGAGAATACTTTAACAAATACGTTTTTTACAAATTACCTTTTACACAATAATATACTAGATCAATCAAGGGGCTCGTATCGCTTCTTTCTTTTGATTGTTGGGGCAAGGGCACCGTGGCTGACACCGGCTCCAAATATACCAATAACTATAACTACATGATATAATCGTTAATCGACTTTTAAGTAGTCTAATATTTTTCATTTCATTTAACTTAGGAAGACTCTAAAAAATAAGTTGAATACGCAATTATTTTTATTACTTTTTCGTGATATTCATTTGTTTTAGAATAGTGTTTTGTTTGAAGTCGGTTTTTCTTTTTGTTAAAATTTTAGTCACCCTTCAAATGCAAACACTATAATACTTAGAACTACTGTGTGGAAATAGATTATGTGAACCTAACCAAGCGAGCATGGAACCCTGACTCAAAGAGAATAATAAACTTATTGAGTTTTTCTATCAACAAGATGACCATGTGGTTAGAACGCCTACATCTGGCGTGTACATTGCGGGTTCAAACCCAGGCAAGCGTCACTGAATATTCATGTGCTTAATTTGTGTTTATAATTCATCTCGTGCTCAGCGGTGAAAGAAAACATCGTGAAGAAACCAACATGTGTCTAATTTCATCGAAATTCTGCCACATGTGTATTCCACCAACCTGTATTGGAACACCGTGCTGAAATGTGTTCCAAAACCCTCTCCTTGTTGAGAAAGGAGGCCTTAGCCCAGCAGTGAGAATTTTACAGGTTACTTTACTTTTGTCCCGCCAAAAAGAGAATGAATTTAAAAGCCTGATAGCTTGATGTATGACGTTCGAAAAGTTCGAAAAATAATATTATAATTAGCGTCTATAAATTTTAGACACGATTCTGCCTATTAGAACTAGTTGCGTTGATCTTGTCATTACCAGAGATGAGAAACAAAAGGCAACATCGGGGACGATAAAAATGTATTTTAAGTTTTGTCTGCAGAGAGACAACTTTACAGTCTTAATGACTTTATAAAAAAAACACAAAGTATATATAACTTTTAAAGTAAGTAACAGCTGGTAAATATTCCACTGCTCGACTAACAACTGCTTGAAACAATTTTTGGAACTCATTCCACTGGGCTGTTATTCGGTCACACATGTGTCAGAATTTCATTTTAACACATGCAGGTTCTTTCAGCGCTAAGATGTATTATATTATTAATACAACACGTGAAATTTCAGTATAATGTACGCGTTCCAAGCGAGGGTAATTTTGGTCTCTTTTATAACTCTTTAATATTAAGAATAATAATCAATGATGACCAAGTTTATTTGCTTTCTGGCTTTGTATAGTCAGAGTAAGAAAACCTTCGATAGTTTTCAACTTCATTCCTTTATCAAGTCGTAAACTCTTAGTACCTTTTGAATCTAAGCATCAAATCATTGCGACGCAATATGTCATTCTCGATCGATAAAGCAGATTATCGCTCATACTGAGCACGCGATAATATATCTTAAAGTGATGAACCTTTTCTTACCCCGACTACACTAATCTGGGTAAGTTACTATCAATTCCTCCTCATATTGTACCCCCTAGTTTTTCTGTTTGGAGGGTGAGTAGTTGGTAGAGCATTGACGTTTTTAAGGGCTGTTGATATTTCTTATATATATCACTATCTTTATAAAGTGGCAACAACTTACCATTAAGTTATCCATATACCAAACGCACCAAGTTTTAATTTAATACATAATATGACTTTTACGAGCCTCCATAAACAGAGAATATGTAAATTTAGATTATGACAGTCAGAAGTGTAAAAGTAACTCAGAGGAATTTGCATTGCGCTTGAGGCGTTGCAAATAGAATTAAAACAAAAGTTTGGAATCACGCACACACGTACGTCACACGTCGAGTACGAGTATTCACACACACAAACGAGAATAAGTTAAGTGTAACAAGAAAACGTTCAAAGTTTAATATACACCCAAGTCGCGGTGTATTAACAGACGAGTAACACTTTAATATTTCTCTGTAAAACTTAAGATGGCGTCCAAAGTTTAGATTGCTTCTAGAAGCCGTAGAAGTAGGATTTGATTTATATATTATGACCGTTGTGTTGTTGATTTTATTTATTCACTAGCTGTGCCCGCGACCTTCTACGCGTTTGAATTTAACAAAAATATATATATGTGGCCTAAATTATATCAGTTATCTACCAGTGTAAGACCCGTCAAAATCGGTCAAGCCATTCCAGAGATTAGTCGGAACAAACAGACGGACAGACAGACAAACAAAAATTGTAAAACATGTTATTTCCGTGTATGCACCGTGTATACTTACATATGCATTGAGTAAAAAAGGGCTTTTTTAATATTACGAACAGACGCTCCAATTTTATTATATGTATATAGATGATTTATTTATAATGCAAAAGTATATACATAACACTATAGGACGTTATCCCAATTAGATATTACAGCTCGTTAAATAAAAATATTTAAAATATGACTATCAATAACGACAAGGACAGTAAAGTCCCACTGCTGGCTAAGGCCACGTCTCCCTTTGAAGAGAAGGTTTGGGAAATATTCCACAACGCTGTTCCAATGCGGGTGGTAGAATGCACATGTGGCAGAATTTGTATGAAATTAGACCCATGCAGGTTTCTTCACGATGTTTTCCTTCACCGCCGAGCACGAGATGAATTATAAACACAAATTAATATATAATGGTGCTTGCCTGGGATTAAACCCGAATCATCGGTCAAGACGCACGCGTTCTAACCACTGGGCCTTCTCAGCTCAACAACAACAACAACAACAGGCTGTAAATGTCCCACTGCTGGGCTAAGGCCACCTCTCCCCTTAAGGAGAAGGTTTGGAACTGATCGCCTCCTGGGTATTTCTATTCATGTTTTAAAAAGTTGACTGTATTAAAAAATCTATGTGTTTTAAATTTGACTAAAAAAAAAGAACCGCTGAGATTCTTTTACCAGTTCTTCTAAGGTCTGAGTGTATTTTTTTCCGAGCTGGTATTGTTTAATTTGACAATCAATAAGTAAGTGTGAACTGAGATGGCCAAGTGGTTAGAACGCGTGCATCTTAACCGATGATTTCGGGTTCAAACCCAGACAAGCACCACTATATATGTATATGTGCTTAATTTGTATTTATATCTATTTCATCTCGTGCTCGGCTGTGAAGGAAAACATCGCGAGGAAACCTGCATGTGTCTAATTTCATCGAAATTCTGCCACATATGCATTCCATCAACCCGCATTGGAACAGCGTGGTAGAATATGTTCCAAACTTTTTCTTTAATGGAAGTGGAGGCCTTATCCATTGGGAAATTTACAGGTTGTTACTTTTTTTTAAGTAAGTGTAGTACTTCCATAATGAGTTTCAAGCTTTACCGTTTATCTGACCCTTAGTTTCATAAATACTTTTCCAATAGGAAATAAAAAGCCCTTTTTTCGCAGTAACTTATTTGGTCTTGTCGTGAAAATATTTCTTATTTTGTAAAGATGTTCGTTTGCGCGTTTCACACTAGACCGAGCTGGCTGAAATTGCCTCGTAAGGAAAAAACGTTACGTTAATGCTACCTTTCTCTTTCTATCTCTTTCCGTCTCTCTCTTTCTATAATATACGGTTTATGTAACACTAGCTGCTACGCGGATTTTCTCGCGTTTTGGGGCGTTGATTGTCATGTGTCAGGCAAAAAAGCAAATGTCCTTTCTTGGAGTTAAGTTTCCTTGACATCAAATTTCTCAAATTCAGTTCAGCGGTTTGGTCGTGAAAGAGCGACAGGCAGTCATACAAAGTTACTTTCACAATTATAATATTAATATATATAGTCTCTTGATACACAATTTTTTTCTATACCTTTGGTGTGTCTTCCTCCAATTTCTACCATCCAAAAGCAAAACGAAAATATTTATATATATTTATCGAAAATAGTTGGACACATTGTCTAAAACTTAAGTCTTATTATCTCATATCAAATATTACATGATGGTAAGTGGTTAGGACCACTCATGAACATTGGTACTGGCACATTTATCATCCCTTACATCTTATTGCGCATCCTTGGGAAGTTTTCAAGTTCCGATTTTGTGTCCCTTTTTACACTGACTCACTCAACCATCAAACTGAAACGCAACAATACAAAATTGATTTTTGGTGCTTGAATATGTCACAAGTTTTGGCCCTTCTACCAAGAATGCCTCGACTCTGAAATCTAAATATACTCTTTCCAAGTAGTTTACAAGCACTTCTAAGATCTGAGATTATTGACATGTTACCTGATATCTTGGCATATTCACCCAAACAAGGGAAATCGTTGAAACTATGAAACATTCATGAATAAACACGACAGGGGATTATGTAAACGCGGCCTCCGGACGGCTGACCGTTCGGAAACAGCTGGGAACGATCGATCGAATGTTCTCGGTGTATTGCCAAAAGTTATGTTTTTCTTACACAACATACATCCAATAGTGACTATTATTAGCTTACAAGAGTTTAATTGGGGTCTACACAATGCGTTTATATCGTTTAAACACATAAATCCAAAGATGTCCGAAACTCCACAATAGCGAGATGGCGCATGCATCTTAACCGAAGATTGCAGGTTTAAACACAGGTGACCACTAAAATTTCATGTGCTTAATTTGTGTTTCAAAAAGGAAGTTCCATTGTTTGCCTCCGAAAATCATCATCGAACCTCTTTGGAACAATAAAACATCTTGCAAATCCTTCTTTACTTGAAGAAATTATTACCATAAATAAAAATTTTAACAAAGAGAAAAAGCGACCTCGGACTAGTAATATGCACTAAAAAGTAATAAAAATAATTGCGTATACAACATTTTTTTTGTGTCCTCCTACGTAAAATGAAATGAAAAATATTAGCCTACTTAAAAGTCGATTTACGATTATTTAATGTTGCTATAGTTATTATTATATTTGGAGCCAGTGTGTTGAGGTAACAAACATGAAAAAAAAATACAGACGAATTGACAACCTCCTCCTTTTGAAGTCGGTTGAAAATACAAGAACCTGCATTGTTATGAGAAGATTAACAAATAAATAGTTATTTATAGTAAGTTACACTTGCTAGTATTAAAAGTTCGAGAACCGTTAGAGAATAAACTGAGACTAAAGAGCTGAGATGGCCCAGTGGTTAGAAGAGCTGAGATGGCCCAGTGGTTAGAACGCGTGCATCTTAACCGATGATTGCGGGTTCAAACCCAGGCAAGCACCACTATGTATATGTGCTTAATTGTGTTTATAATTCATCTCATGCTTGGCGGTGAAGGAAAACATCGTGAGGAAACCTCCTTTACTTTTCAACCGAATTCCAAACGGAGGAGGTTATCAATTCGTCTGTATTTTTTTTTTCTTTTTTTTTTTATGTTTGTTACTTCATAACTTTTTACTGGGTGGACCGATTTTGATAATCTTTTTTTTGTTTGAAAGGTAGTGCTTCCCGTGGGGTCCCATTTTTTTTTTATTTTTTTCCGATGATGGTATCCGTATGAAAACGACATAAGTCTTAAATTTGCATTATGTATATGCGCGACAAATAGGTGAATAACTCTAAATCACGTTAACCAATTTTGATGATTCTTTTTTTATTATAAAGGATATACTTTAAGGGTAGTTTGGTGAAAGTTTGGTAAGGTTCTGAGCACAGGATCCATGACAAATTAAGGGAACGGGAGGGAACGGAACAATTCTGAGGAGCACGTTAGCAATACTCGGTCGAATCTTTTATTTATGGATTACTTGGATATTTGAATCACCTTCCGGAACGTGGTTATGTTCATGTAATTGTCATAATCGAATATTATAATCAACTAGCGACCCGCCCCGACTTCTCACGGGTGCAATACTGATACTAAATATACTAAAGAATTTGTTTATTTACGACATCACATTGCAAACTTCTAAAATTGTCAGTGTTTCTTTACTATATTATTCATTTATTATATACACAAACCTTCCCCTTGAATCACACTATCTATTAAAAAAAACCGCATCAAAATCCGTTGCGTAGTTTTAAAGATATAGGGACAGAGGAAGCGACTTTGTTTTATACTATGTATTGACGGAACTCCTAAACGGCTTACAGTTAGGATGCGATTTGGGGCAGAATTTCTTTCTGTCTTTAATCAAATTTTGTGTATATGATGTGATGTCATATGATGTACGACATAGCATACGAATAGCTCTTTTGTAAAGTTTTTTTACTGAGGTCGATTACAGCTCATTCGAGGGTGGTACCTTGTAGTTTATGCCGCATGACGTATTAAAGCCGCATTTTCGAAAGTCTATTTTTGCTTTATTCGAAAGTTTCTTTTGAAATTGCCCCTGAAGTAGTTTCTGATTCTTATCAACGGCACGCTTAATCTATCCATATTAAGAAAAAAATGTTAGTCTACATCAGCTTCACTTAAAATCAAAAAATAAATAAAATTTTAACAAAAAGAAAAACCGACTTCAAACAAAACAGTATTTTAAAACAGATTAAAATGCACTAAAAAATAATAAAAATAATTGCATATTTAACATATTTTTGAGAGTCCTAGGTAAAATGAAATGAAAAATATTAGACTACTTAAAAGTCGATTTACGATTATATAATGTAATTATAGTTATTGTTATATTTGGAGCCGGTGTCAGCCACAGGCACACGCTTCAACAATCAAAAGAAAGAAGCGATACGAGCCTCTTGATTGACCCAGTATAATATCGTATAGAAGGTAATTTGTAAGAAACATTTCTTAAAGTATTCTCGTATTGTTTTTTGATAGGTATAGTATAGGGTTAGCTGACACCGACTCCAAATATAGCAATAATTTTATTTTACTTTAGAGAATAAACTAGATTACTTTTTGTTTTTATTGGCAGGTTTTTGTTAGGTTATCAGACGAGCATATGGGCCACCTGATGTCGAGTGGTCACCATCTTAGACAATGGAGCTATAAGAAATATTTACAATTCCATGCGATCGCTGATATATTATTGCTATATGCTATGAAAGTCTGTTTATGAGTATACTATGATCAAACCCAAATGTATCAAGAAGTTGTGTATATCAAAAAGTATCAAATAAGATCTGTAATTTTTTATATAGGATACTAGTGACCGGCCCCGGTTTCGCACGGTTGCAATACTGCTACTAATTATACTGCTTAGTGTCTTGCAATTTTCGCAGTTTTTCAGTCATCTTCTACTTTATTGTGCTTGTATTATACATATAAACCTTCCTCTTAAATCACTCTATTGAAGAAAACCGCATCAAAATCCGTTGCGTAGTTTTAAAGATTAAAGCATACATAGGGATATAGGGACAGAGAAAGCGACTTAATTTTGTAGTAATGATGTGGCTAATTTTTCCTTTTATCTTGTTACCAGGTCTCCGCGTGGGTGACGGAGCTGGTGCTGTCCCAGACCTCCGAGGAAAGGAAAGCGACCCTCGCCTGCATCCTGCGCGTGGCTCTCACGTGTTGGAACATCGGAAACTTCAACGGAGCCATGGAAATCGTAGCCGGTTTGAAGTAAGTCTATTAAAATATATATCCTAATGATTTGCAAAGTTTCCTTACGAATTATCTGACGGTGAGTGTTCTATGGTGACTTATGGTGCAATTTTTTATGGAAAATATTTTAAGTAGATAAATACAAGCAGTGTTTAAATGTCCCACAGCTGGGCTTCTGCTTCCTTTCAGACAGTTCGCAGCCAATTCTGACGCTGCTCCAATGTGGATTGATTAAAAAAGTTGAAGCATATTTGAAACCATAATTATCGGTTCATCTCAGCATGTTACAGTAAAATGACAAAAATTATGGAATTTACTTTGATTAATATATACCCAACTACTTTGATTAAAGAGTATCAATATACTATTGGGTTGTAATGAGTTATTCGAGCAATCTTTAACCTAGATCTTTATGTTTACTTTAGAAATTATTAAACTAGATTCACAATAAATAGTGACATTTGATGTACCGTCGGCGTAAGAAAAGGTTCGTCACCTTAAGATCTATTTTCGTGTGCTCAGTGTGAGCGATAAGCTTTACCGATCGAGAATGATTTGGTGTTTAGATTCGAAAGGTACTAAGAGCTTAAGACTTGATAAAGGAATTAATTTGAAAATTGACGAAGATTTTCTTACTCTGACTGTACTTTCGTAAAGACTTCTAGAAATTGTGTTGAAATGTAAGTATTATTAGTACCTGAAATTAGCATTGCTTAGTTGAGTTCGCTTCTCGATTTCTCAGAATGAATGTTGTGGAATAATAATTTTGGGATAACAGCTTTTATTTAAGAAGTTTATTAAGTCTTAATTAATAAATATATATAATTAATTAAAAGATTACTTTTTATAAAAAAAAAAACGCTTGGATTTAGGCACAGGTTCCATCAAAGGACACTGTAACACACTATTGTAAAAAAAATAGCATTGTAAATCTGATTATTTGAAAAGAGCAACTATGCGAGTTTCTTGTCGTTACTTCCCACTGAAGGCTGCTTTCCGAAACGTTGGTAGTATTTAATTATTGATTCAAAAACGCTTCATTGTGAAGTTTACTTGATTAAAATTGACTTGGTTGATTGATTGAATACTAATGTTATATATAAACGTAATGCTTTTACATTCAATAAAGATTTTGACTTTATATGTTTCCTGAATAATTTCCGGTGATATCATTCTCAAAGAGTGAGTAGGAGATGCGCGCACACAAAGTTATTTTTAACTTGTCCTATTAATAACTTTAAGCTCATATTAAATAACACTGATATATCAATACATAGTATAAAACGAAGTCGCTTACTGTCTTTGTCCCTATGTATGCTTAGATCTTTGAAATTAAGCAACGGTTTTTAATAGATAATTTGTATATTGCAATCGTTACATTACAATCTAACTTATTTTTAGCTATATTTTAATCTATCGAAATTAAAGTAATAATAAAAAATAATTTACTTGGTAGGGCTTTGTGCAAGCCCGTCTGGGTAGGTACCACCCACTCATCAATTATTCTACTGTCAAATAACAGTTCTCAGTATTGTTGTGTTCCGGTTTGAAGGGTGAGTGAGCCAGTGTAACTACAGGTACAAGGGACATAACATCTTAGTTCCCAAGGTTGGTGGCACATTGACGATGTAAGGAATAGTTAATATTTCTAACAGCTTCATTGTCGATGGGTGATGGTGACCACTTACCATCAGGTGGCCCATATGCTCGTCCGCCAACCTATACCATAAAAAAAAGAATGTTTTTACAATTATTTTTTAATTGTCATTTAACAAACTATATTAAATAAAGCTAACACCAGTTTGTTATGCAAACTCTACCGAGAAGAACCTGCATAAAAGTCAGTAATTTGGTATCTCAACATTTAAAAATACAAAGTCGTATTAGCTAAAAACAGTTACATAAATGTAATCTTACCTGGAAGTCAACAAGTATGGAGGTAACACGATTTTTTATGATCTGTATAATTTTGTATTGAATAACATCGTTTCTCACCAACCTATAACATAAAAAAAAACCGTTAGATTACAATATTTCGAAAGGTAACTATACAATTAGTGAGTTTATGTTTGATAGCACACCTCGGAAATGAAACGATCGCCTCCTGAATTTATATTCATATACAATCGTGTTTAATTCATTTGACCAAAAAAAAGACCCGCTGAGTTTCTTCCATTCTTCTCATGTCAGGGTATTCCTTTTTCCGAACCGGTGGTACTGTTTTATTTAACCATCAATAAGAAAGTGTAATGCTTCTACATGAAATAAAGTTAAATTTAATACATCGACAATATAGTGAAATAATACTGATAATTTTAGAAGTTTCTAATGTGATGTCGTAAATAAACAAACTCTGTAGTATATGTAGTATCAGTATTACATCTGTGCGGAACTGAGGCGGGTCGCTAGGTTCAGGTAAGTTAAGAGCGTTGACGCCAGTTTAGGTTTCACGGGTTTATAGAGGCTGGTTCACGCGCTGGAGAATGAAACTGTTATGTAAGAAATGTTACAAGCAACACTATGTATATTATTAAAGTTATAAATTTCGGGGTATTTACCATGTTTTTTATTTTTGTTCGGTGGAGATCGATATTTCGACATTGTCTACGAATGTCTTGTTCACGAGACTATATACATATATAATATCCCGAAATTTATAATAACCATGTTAATTTAAAAATTATGTATATTTTTGTCTATACATATACTATATTAAAATTGGATTGTATGTTCGTAATATTAAAATAACCACTTTCTACTAAATGCATATATATGTTTATACGGTAGATATACCATAAAAATTTTTTTATAATTTTTGTATTTTTTTGGATTGTCTGATTGGGACTACTGGGCCGATTTTGATGTGATTTCCACTGGCAGATAGCTGAATAATAATAAGAAGTAACTTAGGCTAGTTTAATTTTAGAGTTATGTATCCCAAATGCTGCCCATGTTAAATGTTTAATTGAAGATGGAAGAATATCAAGAAGAGAAGAGTGTAGTCAGCAGGGGTTTCTTTCGGCCTTCAGCTGTTGTAGACTGTAGGCCGGCGGAAACTACTTGCTGACCACGCTTACGTTCCACTGGAAGACCAGGACCATGAATGACATCAGCTGATCTGTAATGGAGACAAGCTGGCTGAAGAATCCAGAATCAAAAGGCCAATAACCTTCAGAGAAGGGAAGATAATTTTGTTCAGGACTTTATTTGTACTTTCTAAGAGGTTCTTCTATGTTATACTGTAGTTAGAACACGTTAGTTCTTGTGCAGCCTTCTCTTTGAGAGGAGAAAGGTGAATAACGGTGCAGTTTAGTGAATGTGTTTTTTATATATACGTCGGAGAAACATCATTCTTGTTGACATCGTCGTCATGATTACGGGTTTCGTGGGCGTCATCAGGGTAAAGAACAAGCACAAATCACAATTATAACGTTTATACAGTATTTTAATTACAATAAAATCAACATATTAACACTTTATCTAGTAATAACACTGAGCAGCGGGTTCAGGGCACCGATCTCACATTTATAAGCAATCTTTTATAGTACGACACAAATTAGGTGTAGCATCGGAAAATACAATGGAATGAAAAGAAATAGCTCCCTATCGTGCCATTCGACGCTATTCGTCGCTATAGATTCTCGCGTCAGAGAAAGCAAGTGCATGTAAATCGTCGCGTCAAATTGACTAATATATTAGGTCATATGATATTACAAGTTATTACGTTTGTGCAAAGATCATATTCGTGTGAGAAAATAAATATTGATAATTTGGGATAGCGTACTCAATTCGTATGTGATCGGTTTTACGAATTTTGCCGATGCGACATCTAAGTTGTGTCGTACTATACACTTTTCTAGATCCAACTCGATCTGTCTCCTTTCAAAAATCAAAAATCAAAATCAAAATAAACTTTATTCAAGTAGGCTTTTATAAGCACTTTTGAATCGTCATTTTACAATTAAGTGAAGCTACCACCGGTTCGGAAAGTAGATTCTACCGAGAAGAACCGGCAAGAAACTCAGTAGTTACTCTTTTTTAACATTTAAAAAATACAACGTCATGTTAATTAAATACAATTATTTCAATTAATGTATCCTGCTTGGAAGTCAACAGGTATTAACTCCACGCTTTTTTATCATCTACAAAATCTTGTATCGAATAGTATGCTTTTTCTACCAATGTATTTTTAACAAACGATTTGAATTTACTAAACGGCAAAGTTAAAAATTTCTGCGGAATTTTATTATAGAAACGGATACCTTGCCCCAAGAAGGATCTATTGACTTTGCGGAGTCGGAAACTTGGCGTTATAAGTTTATCCTTACTTCTAGTGCATATACAATGATTATCACTGATTTTATCAAAGTGATCAATGCTACTGTGAATATACATGATATTGTTGTAAATATATTGCGACGCAACAGTAAGTATTCCTACTCTGTTAAAAACATCCCGAAGAGAGTCTCTAGCTCCAAGATTATAAATAAACCGAATTGCTCTCTTTTGTAAAATAAAGACAGATTCAATATCTGCAGCGTTACCCCAAAGTAATATGCCATATGACATAATACTGTGAAAATAACCAAAATAAACTAAACGAGCGGTATCAATATCAGTTAGTTGTCTAACTTTTCTAACCGCGTATGTTGCGGAGCTGAGTCTTCCTGTTAGGGATGATAAATGAGAAGTCCACTGAAGTCTGGAATCCAATTCTATTCCTAAAAACACCGTAGTATCAGCTACTTCAAGACGGTCACCATTTAAAGATATATTATAATTTTGCTTGCTAACATTAGGTAGGGTAAAAACTACACATTTTGTTTTTTGAGCATTCAAAACTAAATTATTTACTGTAAACCAATTGTGTATCTGTGATAATGCACCGTTCACATCGTCATAGTCATTTTTTTTCCTGTCAACCTTAAAAATCAGCGAAGTATCATCAGCAAACAACACTATATCACAAATACCCTTAACATAGAAAGGAAGATCATTTATATACACACATCAACATTGTCTAGGGATATTTTGAATTTACTCAATTATTTCAAAATTTATTAAAGATAACATGCAACATGTTTATATTTTTATAAAGCCCATTTATCTGACTATACTCCAGAATAAAAAATAAATCATATTATTTTGCGTAAAAAATTTTATCCTTAAATAAAGAAAAATCGTAAAATAATGGTAAAACTAACAATTAATGTTTGTCTCAAGAAAATGTGAAAAATTTAGAAAAGTTATTGTTTTTAACAGTCATATGAAAAATCAGTAGTCTGTAAAACTATCCAGGACATTTAAAACGTCCTGCAACAATTTTTCATACTTTGGATTAAGTTATCCAAGTCTTGCTGCGGTATATTGTCCCAGGTCCGACTAAGATGCAAAAAAGTGGCTCATCCGTCGCAATATTTGCAGGAAAATTCCTCGAAGCCCTTCTTTGGAGTATGGCCCACGCGTGCTCTATGGGGTTTAGGTCAGGTGATTGAGTGGGACAGCCTAAGACCGATACGTCTTGTTCCTATAAGCATTTCGTCACCACTCCCGCTGTGTGCGGACGGGTGCTGTCGTGCATGAGCGTGAATTCTTGGGCCATTTTTAGTCTATGGGGCTAAATTATTGGCACAAGCATCTCGTTACGACATTTTTTGGCCGCCATGGTGTTTCTGATCCAAACGAGGTCTGTTCTTCCACCAAGATAAATTCTCGCCCAAACCATAATTATGCCGCCGTGGTATGAATGGACTTTCTGAAGATGTTGCAGACGGCTATCATGACCAGGGAATCGCCAAACACATACGCTATGTGTATCGGGATGGAAACCGAACCGGGACTCATCGGTAAACAGCACTACAGACCACTGGTTATCATCCGAGAGCAAATTTACACGAACCCACTCTAGTCGTCGTCCACGATTTCCTCGGCGTAGTGCTGGAGTACGAAATGGCCTGCGAGCATGAAG